>NC_142496.1:7540735-7840735 GCF_965113065.1 Corylus avellana
GAATCATGCGACCAAATACGATGAATAAGTATGGTGCTGTTCTCGATGATTTTGGTCTTGAAACCATGCTTGACAAGCTTATGGAGGGTTTTATTCGTCCTATATCTAAGGGTGATACATGTTTGCTCATAGTGAAGATGCCTATTTCATTAATTCACTAGACGATAGCAACAGTGAAATGTGGCTAACTCTTTCTTAAACTTAATCAATGCAGTGTTCTTTCCTGAAGTTGGTGGATCAACTCTGGATTCTCATCATGGATTTGTTGTTGAATATGGCAGAGATAGGGATGTTGACTTAGGTAGGTGCTTTAATGATGCATTCCTCTTGACATTAACACTTCTGCAGATGCATGTTGTCACCAGTTTTTATTGCCTCAAGTAATTTGTGCAATAGCTTACATGACCGTATTACTGGACTCTTAACCATAGCTTTAACAATTGGTCTAGTTTAATGCTGGCATGTGGATGCCTTCTTATTTCTTGAGCAACTATGGTACCCTTCATTTGTAGATGACGTCTTTAGGATGTTAATAGATTCGTCTATATATATAGATATATATTTTTTTTCCAGTGGATATTACATTATGCTTTTTGTTTTTCCTTTCTAATTTGATGATAGGACAAACAGCTTTGGATGAACTTCAATTTTAATGATGTATGTACCTATGTAGTCGTTGCAGAAAATTCAATAACAGTTTGATGTTTTCTTTGCACCTTTCTTCACCAAAATGGTTGAATTGATAACTTTCTTGGCTGAAAATTTCAAATGATCAAAGTAATGTGTGACTTGAGAACTTACAAAACTTATCCTTTGTCCCAAAATAGGTTAACATGGATATGACTAGAAGAGCTTTTGGTTTGGGCTCAGTAATTGGCTTAACAAAGCTTTTTTAAGCCCATGGAGTTGTAGTGGATTGCCACTAAAATCTCAGGCTCCGATGTTCATTTTTTTGGAAGTTGAGTAATTTATCACCTTGCCCCTTGAGTACCAAAGGAGATATATGGAGAATTGCCTATACTTTTCTTGTTGGAAAGCTTTGTTTTTGAGGACTTTGGGACTTGGTTGAGAATATCAGTATATTTGCAAAATTATTTTGGGGCTGTTGATAAAAGCAAAGACTTATGATAACATTAGACTCCGAGCTCTGGAATGTAGATCCAAGAAATTGATATCGAAGTGCTCATTAAACTCCAAGGCCTCTGAAATTTAAATCCAAGAAATTGATATAGAAATGCTCCATTAACATATTGTGTTTAATGCAAGATTGATTTTCCGACAATAAAAAATGGAAATTTGTAGAAGACTGAGATATCTAGTTGATGATAATTCCTACAGTTCTCTAATGTTTCTACTGAGGTTTCAAACTCTGTACTGATGTTGGTTGTACATGAATCATCCTTGACTAAATTATCAGTGTGCTTCAGAAATAGTAATTCAACAGTACCATAATAGTATATCAGACAGGATTTACTTGTTTTTCATTGATTTCATTTTCTGTCGAAACTAATGTAATCTAATTTTAAATAATTTTATCTTTGTAGGTTTTCATGTGGATGACTCAGAGGTAACTTTAAATGTGTGCTTGGGTAAGCAATTTGGTGGAGGAGAATTGTTTTTTCGTGGCACGCGATGTGATAAACATGTAAATACAGGAAGTCAGCCAGAGGTATGTTAGCCTTTTATAATGGAATAGTATCAATAAGTTTGTTGTAAGGCAGAGATAACACTCTAGTTTTTTTAATTTATCAATTTTAGGGCAAAAGGTTCTCTTTTTTGTCCTTACAGCTAGACTGTGCATTGGTTCTGACTATAGTTCCATATATTGGTATACCATAACCATGAGACACATTCTTAAAATACATATTGAATTTGGGTCATAGAGACAATTTCAATAGTCAAATTAAACCAATATCCTTTTCAAAAAAAATGTTTTAAGGGTATTTTTTTAAGCTCTAGTTTCTTTGTCAAATGTTTTCTGCAGTACTTCATTACTGAAATCCTTCTTGTATGCATTGATGTGCTTTTGTACCATGTGCCAGCCATGAGTTGTTGATTAGTCCAATTAAGCCCACATTGTCTTCTGTATTCTAATTCCATCTGCACAAGTAGGTTATGCGCTTACCCTCTTGACTTATGCAAGACCTTTGTTATGTTTCTCTTTGAATTCTAACACAAAAAATCTTATTGATCCAGTCTTTCAATTTTCATTAAATTTTTTTTTGATAAGTAATCCAATTTCATGAAGAAGCGCAGAGTGGTGCGACCCATGTACATGGGAAGTATACAAGAGAAATACCAAATTAAGGAAAAGAAGAATACATTTAAAGAAATTATAAGAAATTAGAGAAACGAGAGCAATTGTAGGCACCCATCCAAACATAAAGAGATTTGAGCATAATGGCTTTTAGTTTTGTCACCGTCCTCTCACAAGCTTTGAAGTTTCAAGCATTATTTTCTCTCCAACATCAGATTATCTTGGTTAGAGCAAAAGCTGTTTGTTAAAAGTTAGGGCATTTGGTCATTTTAACAGTTGGTGGAGAAATGTTAAGAAAAAGCATTTTGTTTGGAGGTATCACTTCAAGAAATTGGAACAATATTATTTTTAAAAATATTTGAACTAAATTTGCATTTCCATGCATATCTGAACAAAATTAGTCTAAGGTGTTTGACATTTAAAGTTTCATGATTTTAAGAGTTATACTTTCTTGTGTACCTAGAGGTGCATTGCGCTTTTTTTTTTTTTGATAAGTAATAATGCATTAAAGAGCGCAGAGGGGCGCAACCCAAGTACACAGGGAGTATACAAGAGAGCGACTAAGCAGGGGAGAGAGAAGAAGAGAACATAGAGAGGAAATCAGGAAAATTAATCACAATAGGAGCAAGCCAGCCTGCAGTCCAAGAGAAAAGAGTGTACAAAAAGAAATGAACAAGGTCCTCAAGAGTCCTCGACAAATCCTCGAAGCATCTCACATTTCTCTCCATCCACAGGCACCATAAAAGACAAAGGGGAGCCATCTTCCACACCATGGCACAACTAGATCTCCCACCCGAGCACCAACTGGCAAACAAATCCTTGACACTTCTAGGCATAACCCAACACAAATTGAAGCGGGAGAAAATAACCTCCCACAGCTTGCGCGCTACCCCACAATGAAGAAAAAGATGATCCACAGACTCCCCATCCGTTTTACACATACAGCAACGATTAATCACCACAATACCTCTCTTCCGAACATTATCCAAGGTGAGAGATTTTCCAAGGGCGGCCGACCAAGCAAAAAAGGCCACTCTCGAAGGAGCCTTTGTGCGCCAAATACTTTTCCAAGGAAAATGATTGGACTCTTTTGAGACAAGCATCCTATAAAAAGAGCGAACCTCAAACTTTCCTTTTCTAGAAGGGGTCCACCACATCCGATCCTCCCCTTCCCCACGAATCGAGGTCGAATACAAGAGCGAGAAGAGGGAAGCTAAGACCGTCTCCTCCCAATCATGAATTCTACGGGTAAAAGTGACATTCCAGTGAACCCTACCATTTGAGCACTCCCGAATATCCGCTATGGAAGCATCCTTATTGCTAGCAATATTGAAAAGACCGGGAAAAGCTTCCTTGAGGGACATCTCACCACACCAAGAATCCTCCCAAAACTTGACTTTCACCCCCAATCCAGGATCCAATCTAAAGAGGCTCTGAAACAGCCCCCAACCCTTACAAATGTATTTCCATAACCCCACCCCATGCGTTCCTCGAGGAACTTTAGAACACCATCCACCCCAATCCACCCCATACTTAGCCACCAAAATACTTCTCCACCAAGCTTCTTCCTCATTTGCAAATCTCCATAACCATTTCCCCAAAAGAGCTTGATTAAAAAGACGCAAACTCCGAATCCCTAGACCACCCTCATCAAGCGGAGAACAAACCTCTTTCCAACTGACCAAGTGAAACTTATGCTCGTCATTGAAACCCCCCCATAAAAAATCTCGTTGGATCTTCTCAATGCGATTCGCCACAGAAGCCGGAATGGGGAAAAGAGACATAAAATAGGTGGGGAGATTGGATAAGGTGCTCCTAATGAGAGTGAGTCTCGCCCCCTTGGACAGATACGAGCGCTTCCAAGGGGCCAACCTTCTAGCAATCTTCTCCAACAAATCATCCCAAATAGCCAAAAGCTTAAACGAAGCCCCTAGAGGAAGACCCAGATACCTCAAGGGCAAAGAACTAGTGCCACAACCCAGGATACCAGCCAGCTCCCCTGTCACCACCGAACCTCCAACTGGGACCAAGACAGATTTGGCCCGGTTAACTTTTAACCCTGAGACCGCCTCGAAGCCGATAAGGAGGGCTTTAATAAATCTAACTTGGTCAGGAGTAGCCCCACAAAAAACCAGCGTATCATCAGCAAAGAGAAGGTGAGAAACAATTACCCGCTCAGGCTCTCTAGCACCCACATAAAAGCCATTGATGAAACCCCTACTGATGGAAGTGTTTATCAACCTACTGAACGCCTCCATGACCAAGATGAACAAAAAAGGCGAAAGAGGATCACCTTGTCTCACCCCACGCGAACTCCCAAAGAACCTAGAGGAAGAGCCATTAATCAACATCGAAAACCGCACCGACGAGATACAATGCTTGATCCATGAACACCATTTCTCACCAAATCCACACCTCCTCAACAAATAGATTAAGAACTTCCAATTCATGTGATCATAAGCCTTCTCCATATCCAACTTACACAGGAGGCCGGGATCCCCAGATCTGATACGGCTGTCCAGGCATTCATTGGCTATAAGCACCGAATCCAAAATATGTCTTCCTTTGACGAAAGCATTCTGCGGGTTGGAGATCACCTGATTCATGACTCTCCTCATTCTATTGGCTAGGACCTTCGCAATAATCTTATAAATCCCCCCCACAAGGCTGATAGGGCGAAAATCCTTCAGATCGGAAGCCCCATGCGACTTCGGAATAAGAGCAATAAACGTAGCGTTGAGGCTTTTTTCGAATTTACCTCGGTCATGGAACTCCAAAAAAACAGCCATGATGTCCAGTTTGATCACCTCCCAACAATCCTGGAAGAAAGCCATAGAAAAGCCATCTGGGCCTGGAGCCTTATCCCTATCCATTTTTTGGACTACCTCCCACACCTCCCTTTCCTCGAAAGGAACCTCCAGACTAGAAGCCTCGTTCACCTCCAACCTATCGAAATGGAGGTTATCCAACCTCGGTCTCCAACTAAGAGACTCTGTGAAGAGCGACTCATAAAAGTGAGTGATATGATTACTAATAGCCTCTTGATCAGAAGTACTAGTGCCATGAATGTTCAAAGACTCAATATAATTCTGTCTTCGGTTGGCATTAGCGACCCGATGGAAGAATTTCGTACACTTGTTGCCCTCTTTCAACCATCGGATCCTAGATTTTTGCCTCCAACTGATTTCTTCTTGAAGAAGAGAAGATTCTAGCTCTGTAGCGAGCACCCTTTTCCTCTCAATCTCTTCTGCAGATAAGCCTCTCTCTTCCTCCATCCTATCCAAAGCTTTAAGATCTTCCATACGAGCCTTAATACAAACCCCCACATTGCCGAAATCTTGATCATTCCATCTTTTAATATCCCACTTAAGAGCTTGCAACTTTTTAGAAAGAATGAAGCTTGGAGTGCCCTGAAAATGATACGAGTCCCACCAGCTACGCACTTTATCTACAAAACCCTCCACTTTGAGCCACATATTCTCAAATTTAAAAGGCCTTTTACCTCCCGGGTGAGAATTGCAGTCCAAAATAATAGGAGCATGATCAGAGCAAACCCGAAGCAACCTCTTTTGACGCAAATCTGGATGGCAGGCTTCCCAATCCGGAGAGACAAGAAAGCGATCAAGCCTGGACCAAGAGCTATTGTTTGACCAGGTAGAGATCCCCCCAACTAAGGGGAGGTCCATGAGGCCTTGCTCCGAAATGAACTCACCGAAATCCCTCATCGCAACTCGTGAATGAGCTCCCCTCGATCTTTCACTTGGATAGAGAGTGACATTGAAATCCCCACCGATGCACCATGGCACGTCCCAGCAACTCATGACCCCTGCCAACTCCTCCCAAAGAAAACGCCTAGAATAAACTCTGTTAGGACCATACACTCCCGCAAACGCCCACACAAAGCCATCATCAACATTCTTAAAAGAGCAAGCCGCCACATAATTCCCCAACATTACATCTACCTTCTCAACAGCCCTTTTATCCCACATGAGTAAAATGCCCCCCGAAGCCCCAATGGAAGGGACATAGCACCACTCCACATACAGGCAGCCCCATAAACTCCTCACAAAGTTGAACGAAATGAAATCCATTTTAGTCTCTTGGAAACAAACTACATCCGCCTTCCAACTCCTAAGCAAATTTCTAACCCTCAGCCTCTTATCCTTCTCATTCAAACCTCTCACATTCCAAGAAAGAATCTTGAGCTTCATAATTTAACTCGCCTGGCCCTCCCCTTTTTCCCGTCCCTCGCAGAATACTCCATAAAATTGGCAGAGGTCTGCAAAAGATAAAGCTCCCTCTTACCTTTTTTGGCTGTAGAAGTACCCTCTTCCCTTTCCGACTCATTGCCTTTATTGGCAGCCATCAATAACCCGATAGTCTCCTCAAACTTTCCTTCCTCTCCGTCACAAGAAAGACCGACTTCCTTGCAGGCCTTAGTGATAAAGACCCTCTCCTGCTCCTCCAGCGACTCCTCAGGACAAGAATTTGGGACAAAAGACTCCTGGGTGGTAGAAACCTCTACTGCAGAAGGATCCCTACCCCCACTGTCAATCAGTGTCACACTTAACTCCGGTTCCTTGCTCAACAAACCCAACACAGAACCACCCAGGGACTGATCAGCTGGATTGCTTCCCATTAAACCCTCCCTCCCGGACTCCTCACAGCCATCGATAGCGAGCCCAGGGAGCACCCACTCGCCAGGCATCTTTCCCAAAATCCCTGTAGCAGGGACACACGAACCCCCCTTAGGGGAACACTGAACAGCATGACTAAGAGGAGCAGAATCCATTGGTAGAGAAACGCCGTGAGCCTCCTTGTCGCCGGGCATCGAACTAGTACCGGAGCTTACCAAAATACCGGCCGAAGACACCCTAATGCCAGGCTCCTTCCCCAAAATCCCCAAATCAGGCGTGCTCGACACTCTCCTCGGCAAGCTCTGAACAGAAAGGTCAGTCCCGGGCAGAGGAAGAGCATCAGTAACGAAGGGAGTGACCTGAACCTTCGCCGGAATCCCCACGACAGAAACGCACAGACCCGGCGTCAACGTAGCCTGACCAGAGCTGCCCACCAACGGAGCGTCACCCTGACTATCAACCTTCGCCGGAATCAACCTCGCCGGCTCCTTTCCAGTCTCTCCTACCTTCATCGGCGCCTCAGCCGTGATCACAGGAACGATCGGCATAGGAGGGACAAGGCCGTCCCTGGCGTCGGACATCGACCTAGGCGCAGAAGTTACCGGAAGACCGACAGAACCCACCGGAGAACTTGGACCACCCGCCACGAGCTCCGGCACACCCACCTGCATCGACCCTGCACCCGAGCCCTCCCCTAACACCAAAGGCCTCGTCACACCCTCCATAAAAGAGCAGTCTTGCACTGCCAGGATCTCACTCGCCGGGCCCGGCCCAATACCAAAAACCCGAGTGGGCCTTGCAAGCTTCTTCCTAAAATACTTCTGCACCGGTTGAGGAGGCTGCTTCTGAACCAGCTTGGACCACCCACCCTGTAACGACATGGGCTGGGCCATCACAAATTCAGACTTATCCCCTCTAACCGAAACCCCATCCCGAAACCCATCAAACTTAGAAGGAAGGCTCCTGCCCTCAATATTTTTAATAGCTAAGTCAAGCCTATTCAAACCCACGTCGACCTCACCTCTCAGTCTGCACAACAACTCCCTAGCATTAATGAGCTCAACTTTAACACGTAAGAGATCCTGCTCGTCGTGGCAACCATCCCTCTCCTGACCCTTCACGTGATCAGCAACAAATATCGAAGCTGACTGCCTCGCCGAAGAGTACCGACTGCTCACCGGAGAATTGCCTCTGCTCACCGGCATCCTGCTGACCTCTCCTGCCATTCCCCCTACCTCTGGGTTGCAGTTTCCCGCCACAGCAGTCAGATGGTTCTTCATAGTTCCCTCCTCACAACCGCCGACAGGCCTCGCCGGAGCTTGCGACCCCAGCCCTCGCTTGCCGGACATATGAAAAAGATTGTCCATATCTACCGAAGCCTCTTTCAGCCTCCTTGGAACCTTTGCTATCGGCTCTGGAAAGGGGTTGAAGCAATCCTCTGCCGGTTGCACCGAAACACCCAATGCCTCCACATAACTTCTCCTTTCCACCCCCTCCTTGGCCTTCTTACCTTCCTTTGCCTCCCTGATTTCACAGAAGAAATCCTTTGCCCGACGCACCTCCGATATAAAGCGTTTCCACCCTTGACCATATCGGCCTTCTGGGATGATGATCGAGCCGCTTCTTTGCCTTCCATCAAATTCTTCTACTGTCAAAAATCGCCCATGTCTATTGGAGCATTTCTGCGCGATAATCCGTGGATACCCTGCCCTGGATTGATCCCAAAATACTTCAGATGTTTCTACTGCCACCAACTCCCCCACTATACGCCCCAGCCATACTAATTCATCCCTCTTCAGGAAGATCACCTTCTTTTTCCTGCTGCTTGTTTCAAAAATCCTCACCCCTGAGGCCCCTTCCTTAATCAACAATTCGAAATCTTTTGACTCCACAAACCACCTTCTCGAGACAGCCATGACACTAACAAGCTACTAAAGACTAACAAAGAACCAATTCATTCCTACATTGTACATGAATCAATCGTCTTTGTTTTGAAAAACCATAATGGCTCATAATGGCTTTAGGCTTCGCTCCTTTTTTCAGCCAAAAGTCTATCCACGCACAGTTGTTTAGATATGTTTGTTTGCAGCTCCTAGACTATTCTTGCCTTTTGCTTTTATAATCTTCAACTGCCAATTTCAATATCCTCTCTTCCTCCCCTGAAAACCATTATATTTTCCAAATCTTCAACTTGCAGATAGTGCAGATTGTTTGGTAGTTGTACTTTTTTTTGATATATACAATATTACTTATAAAAAAAAAGAGTTTTTCGAAGCTTGAGCTTCTTTCTGAGATATGAAATTCAGGAACTACAACTTGAATGTTGAACTTTGTTCTCAAAAGCAGGTTTGGGTGTACTCGTAGGATATACAATCAACATGTAGTTTGCGATGTTCCAATGGTTTACATACTATTTTTCTTTTTTAGTTTTCTGTGTCACTCCTAAGTCTTAATAAGGATGAACACACCCTAGTCTATTTTTCTCCTCCCTCCAGAGGACATCTGGCAAGGCATTCAACTAAGGTGCCTTGGTGATGATTCTAAAAGGTTTTTTTGTTTTTGTTTTTTTTTTCATATGCGGCTTTGTTCTTGTTCCCATTGGATTTGTTTCTCCTTTATTTTTTGTTCACTTTGGGCCTCTCTTTATTGTCATTCTTTAAAACAATCTTTTGATAATACATGATAAGCGTTATGTGTACAGATGTAAATTATAAAAGAAATTCTATATGGTTTGACTATAGATAATTGCTGTCAAACTAATTACTAGTCATTGCTTGAAAATTACATAATGTTGCTTACAAAATATACCAATCAAGGAATAAGGGGATTAAAGAAAGATGTTGGAAATTTCTTGTGAGGCATTGTACTTTTGGTAATTAAAAGGGATAATATCATCTTTGTACTTTTGGCATTTGAAAGTTGCCATGTTTTCTGTACCATGAGGTCTCCTGGTGCAGACACCTTTGGAAACCTAGCTTGCATGTCATTGGAACATATAGTAGCAACAATGGTTTCCTAGGAATAGTTTTTGGTAAACAAACAACTTCAATATAGCGAAAACAGAATTTGTCTTCTAGTAATTATTACTATTTGTTTGTATCAGAGTGTATTATTGTATTGTACCTTTTGTGTCAAGTATTGTGGCAGCTCGTAGAAATTAAAAAAAAAGAAAAAAGAAAAAAAGAAAGAAAAATAATTGAGGTGTTGTAATTTTGTAATTCATGCTTTGTCTCTAGTGAATTTCATTTGTGTAGACTTCATCATGAGATAAATATGTTTTATCTCTTTTTATTCTTCCTTTATGCTTAGGGGCGCCTTCTCTTTTTATAAAATTCGCTGATTAACTATAAAAAAAATGTTTTATGTACTACTTTTAAAGTATTTTGATGGATTATGATATTCAAAAGCAGGAGATCTTTGATTATTCCCATGTCTCGGGGCGAGCTGTGCTTCATCGTGGTCGTCACCGCCATGGTGCACGAGCCACAACCTCTGGTCATCGTATCAACCTGCTTCTGTGGTGCAGAAGGTGCTTTCTAGTCATTTTACTTTTATAACTGGTTATGTTCTTTGATAAAGTTCTGGTCAATTCTAACTTCAGAACTATAAATAAGAGAATCCACCTTTCAATTTATGTAGTGTGATCAGTTGGTTTTAATTTATATATTCTAGTACTAGATTACAATGTTTATGACAACTTTTACAAGATTTAATTTGTGACATGACCATTTAGTATTCTCTAAATTTTTTCTTCATTTGTGACTCCTACTTTTAGACCAGGGATATGTCAAAAAGGCCCCTAGCCATATATTTGATTCAGATATAGTTTTTAACATGCTCTTTTTTGGGTTTAAATTAATGAATTTTATTTGGGAGAAGTCTCTTCAAAGGCACATGTTGGAAGTATTAGCCTATTGGTATCATGCTACTAGTTCTTTTATGCTTTTCGTTATACTTCTACTGATTTCCCACAAGTATAACCAAATATTGGAGCCTTTTATTCTCAAACTAATCACCAGTTCCTTGTATCTTTTACAAAAATTTATCCTAATTTCCTAAATCCTAGAATCTCCACTTGACATCCTACATCACATGGGAGGGGTGGCTTCAATACCGTCTTACCTTTTAGGATTCGTTTGGTTCTCAGAATGCGTATTCCATTAGGAAAGAGAATAGAATAGAATAGAATAACTATTCATATTCCTTAGTTTGGTAATAACACACATACCCTAATTGGAATTTAATCAAAATTACGAAAAAATCCAATGCTATTTTTTTTTTTTTCAACTCATATTAAAAAAATAATAATAATAAAAAAAAGAAAATAAAGTGGGTTGCCTCAGGGGTGGCCGCAGCCACCCCTGATAAGCAACAGGGGTGGCTGCGTCCACCCCAGAGGACCCATGGGGGTGGCCGCGACCACCCCCGACGCCCTCAGAGGTGGCCGGCCACCCCTGAAGCAAATCAAAATGAAACGGGGGTGGTGTCCCAAGCATCTTTTGTGGGTGGCCGACCACCCATTGGTTTTTATTTTTTTAAGTTTAAAATAAAATAAAAAATAATCTGGGTGTTTTTTGAAAATGTATTCCATAGAGGAATAGCTATTCCTTTGTGTGTGGGATTAGTTATTTTCAGGGGAATAACTATTCCCAGAAATAGATCCCTACCAAACAAGAGAATGTCTATTCCATAGGAATAGTCATTTCATTCCCAGGGTCTATTTCGCAAACCAAACGAGGCCTTAGCATTTGTGTGCGAAGTGAGCACTCTCAAGATTCAACTCACATACTTGTTATTGGTAGCACTGTAGCTTTTTACCATTGCACCGACAATGGCCCGTTTGAGATTCCTTTGCATTTTTGTCGCATATATTGTGACTTTGTTGCTTCCTAAATGACTCCAAATTAGAAGACACTTTATGCTTTTTCTCTTGAAAGTGATACTTGACCTAAATTTGGTTTTGCACCTATTTGTATGCAGGTTTCTTTAGTAAATCTTTACTTGTACTGTTATGGAGTAGAAATATTAGATACTGTCCAGATCTTCTTCCTTCTTCAAATATGATTTGTCTTGAGATTGTGATCGAGGACTAATTGCATCTATTTGCTCAAATTGCATATCTCTATGCAGTTCGGTCTTTAGAGAGATGAAGAAGTATCAAAAAGATTTCGCTAGCTGGTGTGGGGAATGCTTTCGTGAAAAGAAAGAGAGGCAACGCTTGTCGATTGCTACTACCAAATCGGTAATTTATATATAATTGCATTATTAATTACAAATTGTATTTGGTGAATAACTGTTAGCACATGCACTCACTAAGATGATGCCTAAGCACTCTTAAGACACTTAAATTTTTAGGTTGGTTATAAAATTCACAAAATAGTTATTGTGACTAGTAGGAGAAGAAACTTTTATTTTTTTTACTGAGGTTAAATAAAACACCTAAAGGTAGCTGTCTCATGTGGTGCCCTTATGTCTCTTGTTGTATTCGTGGAGAGAAATTCTAGAACTTTTGATGGCATTGAGATGACACTAACCTGTTGAAATTTCTGTTTTTGAGATTGCTTTTTGAGTAGATGAGGACCTCTAATTGTTTATCATCTTCTCTTTTGGATTATAAGATATTTTGTAATCAGCAACCACACAAAAGAAGGAACAAAAACACATTTTACCTTCAATCTCTCATTCCTTTTCTAGCAACACAATTTGGAGGTCGAGATGGTTCCTCGTTGATTGGTCATTTCAAGAGGGTCCTCTTCGAAACGAAGTTCTTCGAGTTCGTGTTTGAGGAGGTTTCGGGTTTATAGGTTTTATGAAAGAAGTAGAGGTTTTGTGCTTTTAGTCTCCATGAAGTTAGTGTGATTTGGTTGTTGGCTACCATGGAGGCTCTGCTTCAAGCAAAAGGCTTGAAGGAAGTTGTGAAATCATCCAGGGTGGGTTCTAAAGCCTTCATCACCCAGCGTTGTTCGAATAAATATGAATGATTTTTGGTTGTCATAGATTATGGAGGTGGCAATTGAAGGGGCTTTGTGGTCATATCAGAATGTTTGTTTCAATATAAAATGTTTGTTTTTTTTTTGTTGGAAAATGGGAGAAATCATTTTTTAGGAAAATGTTTTCTGCTGAAAACATTTTTTGGCGTTTAGCATGTACGGAAAGTCACAAATATTATTTATATTTTTGTTCAATTATATTAACCTATAAAAATAATTTTTTATTCACAACATAAAAATATTAGTATAAAATAATTAAAACAATAAACCTAAAAATTTGAGTTTTGGCAGTGGTCCGATGATGGTCCGGCTGTGGTCTAGAGGTGGTTTTTTGGAAGCCTAGTGGTTTGAGAAGGAGAATCTCAAACTCGGAAAATGACTTACAAAATTTAAAAACGAAAAGTATTTTTTGAAACTGAAGAAGCTTTTTTGGTCAAATTGAAAATATATTTGGTCGCACCAAGCATTGGAAAATACGGAAAATATTTTATGCCGAAGCAATTGGAGCCTAAGGGAACCCTATTTTTGTTTCTCCTTTGATGAATATTTATCATGATTTTCTTGTTCTTTTTGCTCTTAGCTAGGTGGTGCTCTTGTGTACTTCTTGTGTACCTAGAAGCGCCTCATGTTTTTAATGATATTTTGATTACTGATAAAAAAAAAAATGAGGTTGTTTGTTGTATATGCTGAGATGTGGTTTTGGGGAGGAATGATGTAATTGGATAGTTCTGTATTTCTTCGGTGCATTTTTCTATATAGATGAACGGCATCCATGGCATTTTTCAATATCCTTGTGACCTAAGACAGGGGGGGCCCTTTGTCTCTTTTCCCGTTTGTCATCATTATAGAGGCTTTAAGTAATATGATCTCTACTATAATGAATGAGGGTTTTTTATCAGGCTTTTTTGTGGGGCCTAGGAATGTTGGTGGGCTTAAACATCTCTCATCTTCTGTTTGCGAGTAACACTTTGATGTTTTGTGGGGGCAAAACAAGATCACTTTCGGTATTTGCGTTGCTTGTTCTTATGTTTCAAAGCTGCGTCAGGTTGGAAGATTAATTTGCCTAAATCAAATTAGTCCATGTTGGCAATGTTGATAATGTAGAAGGTTTGGCTCATATTCTTGGATTCAGGGCTTCTTCCCTTTGAAATATCTAGGTCTTTTGTTGGCAGCTTCTTTTAAGGCCAAATCTATTTAGGATTGCGCTATTAGGAAGATAGAGCGTCGTTTGGCAGGTTTGAAGTAGATGTACTTGTCTTCTAAGGGTGGTAGGATTTCTTTGATTAAGAGCTCCTTGTCTAATTTGCTACATATTTCATGCTCTTTTCCCCCTTATTGGCGTTGCCAATTGCATAGAGAAGTAATAGTGGGATTTCTTGTGGGGTGGTATTGGTGAAGAGTTCTAATTTCGCTCGGTAAGGTTTTGTCCAATGTTTGTTCTCTAATTTCGGAGGAGAGTTTGGAGCTTTGAAATTTACTTCTGTTCAACCGAGCTCTCTTGGGAAAGAGGTTATGAAGTTACGCTTATGAGAGAGACCTTGTGGAGATTGGTAATAGATTTAAATATAGCAATTCCGTTGGGATAACGGTTCCAAGATTAAATTTTAGCATGATGTGTGGTGTGGGGATCAAACCCTTAAGGTAGTTTTTCTAGAGATATTAAGGTTTCATTTGGTTCGCGGAATGTCTAGTCCATTGGAAAATAAATAGCTATTACTAGGAATAGAAGAGTGTGGAATAGAATAGTTATTCTTATTCCTTAGTTTGGTAACAACACACATGCAAAAATTGGAATTGAATCAAAATTACGAAAAACTCCATTTTTGTTTCAAGCTCATATTAAAAAAAAAAAAAAAAAAAAAAACCTGAAATAAAAGCGGCTGGGGGTGGCTGCGGCCACCTCGATGAGCAACGGGGGTGGCCTCTGCCACCCCAATAAGTCGCTTGTTGAGGTGGGTAGTTTGATAGTCTTCAAAGTGAAGCAATTTGGAAGATGATTTCGTGTGCGCTTAATATTGTGCATTTGGAGAGAAAGAAATGATCGAAATTATAAAGATAGTAAGAGGATATTGATGGAATTAAAGGCATTTTTCTTCGAAAACCCTTTACCGTTGGATGACTGCCTATGATTGTTTCCTTATTCCTAGTTTTCGTTGCCTTTATCTTTTATCTTTTTTTGGTTAGTTGTTTCTCTTGTATGCTTCATGTGTACTTTGGTTGCACTCTTATACATTTTAATGAACTTCACTTATAAAAAAAGAAGATATTTTGTAGTTTTAGGCATCTTTTTTTGCCCATGAATTGGACAGTGCCATTTATAGCTTTTAATGTGAATTCACTAAAAAAAAAAAAAAATTTATAGTTATTCTCCAAAAGGAGGGCTAACCTGAAAACGCTCCTAAAAAGATAAAGATTCTAAGCACTGAAAAATGAGGTGAAGCCCAATGGACATTAAGGAAACTTCCACCATTCCTGCCCAGCCTCTCACCATCGCAATCTTCTTGATGCCGCTTCAACTTTTTTACTCCATAAGGCTCCATTTGAAATGTGAAAAAAGCTAGGGGACACAAAATTAAAGTCAGTGCATTGCTTAGGAAATTGTGTTTCTTTTTCTTGAGTTCTTTCTTTCTGAAATCTGACTTGATAAGAAGTGATAACATTTTTACTTCCCAAGAAGAAAAGACAGGAGATATATATGAGAGTGAAGTTTAAAATAGGTGTAGTGGACTTATTAGTCTATGGGAATTCAGAATTTTCAAGAAATTGTGACGAAATTGAGAAAAACTAACAATATGGAAGCCCCCCTTCATCCCCCCCTATACTCTGCTTTATTAAATTTGAAATTTTGGGAAATTTGACGAGCAATTTTCACCGCAAAGATGGGGAAAAACCTTCCTATATAGTGGATTTATTAGTCTATTAGTTAGCATTTGAAGGTTTTTGTATTGGTTTTTGTTTCAACACTTCAGCTAAATAGTATTATTTCCACAGCAGTCATGGGACACTATTACTTTATAATAAAGCTGCCTTCTTTTATATTAGTGCACATTTATATGGAGGATCCGGCTTAGGTGCGGTAGTTCAAAACTACCGCACCATGTTGTAGCCCAAAACGATGGGTCGTTTTGGACAATACAAAAATAGTTTTTTTTTAAGTAAAAGAAAAATAAAAATAAAAATATTAAAAAATTAAAACTACTAAAAAAATAAAAGAGAGAAAAAAAAAAAATCAAAAGCCACCCCTTTGGCCAAATTGGGGTGGCCGGACCACCCCATTTTGGCCAAAATGGGGTGGTCCGGCCACCCCCAAAAGGCCAACGAAAAATAAAAAATAATAAAAAGGTTTGGGTTTTGGGGTGGCCGGACCACCCCAAGGATTACCGTTCCCAGACCACTGACCTTCGAAGAAATGCAGAGGTTCTCGCCTTTCTCTGCCCTCTCCTTCATTCAAAACCACCAAAGCTCTCTCCTCCTCCTGGTCTTTCTTCAAACGTATCTTCTCCTCCAATCCCTTCTAATCTCTATTTAAGAAGAATATTGAAATAAAGCTTAGGTGTATTTCTAAAGCTCTGTAGCTATTTGATTGAGATTTTTCCTCTGTTCTCACCCTCCGATCGGTCATGGCAGTGGCAGAAAAACAAACTGAAGCCCACTTGGATCTTGAGAACTCAATCCCCCGGCCACGCAAATCCGACGACCACGCAAATCCGACGACCACATCCACATGAGTCCCACTAAGAAAATCCTCCTAATTCTCTTCCCCGTCATCATCGCCGGCTTCATCGTTTTGTACAGCTTCAGCCCCTCCAACCTCAAGATCCATGTCACCGACGCGTCTCTCGCGTAGTTCAATCTCACCACCAACAATGCGCAGCTCAACATTTGCATCAGAAACCCCAACAAAAGGATTAGATTATACTACGACACCATTCCCAGATCGGCCATGCCCTTTGATTTTTCTTTTTCTTTTATTTTTTTTAATATTTTTATTTTTTAAATTATTGATTTTTTTTAATATTAAATGAATTTTTTATTATTTCTTTTAAAAAACTATTCTTTTATTGCCCAAAACGACCCCAAACTGGGTCGTTTTGGGCTACAGCAAGGTACGGTAGTTTTGAACTACCGCACCTAAGCCAAATCCGTATAAGGAATACCTGAAGAAGCATGTTGAAGTATCAAATAGATATTTATTTGAGTTGATCTTCTGCAGGAGTTGCTTAGGAAGGAAGGCGAATCCACAACATGAGCTGCTGCAGTTGTAACCTAATACTGGTTGATTGTTAAAATTGTGTAGCTCTCTAATTCTAGTTTAGACTCCATAGCATTCATGTTGGTGAAACTTGCAGTCAGTCTACCCCCCTTTTGTTTTTTGTTATGACTTCATCTTAACTCAGAGTGGGTGTATGTACAGAGTATGTGAAGGAAATGGAATTTCTGTGTAGAAGCATGCAAGAAATTTTTGTAAAAATTTCATGTGTTCATCTAATCCCTTGAGGTCTAAAGATTGTTTAATTAGATGAATCTAGGATGTTTCAAACCACAATATCGTAGTTAATAATAATAATAATAATCGACTTGTCATGATTATCCTGTCAACTGAGAATGTATCCTTCCCTTTTATTTTATTTTTCCTTTTTTAGAGATGTTTATCTCACAGGTACAACTATTTTGCAACTTTTTTTTATAACTTTTGACAGTGTTAACATGCTATTGTAGATACATCACCCACAAAGAAACAAGTGGTGTTCAGTCATAAAACATGAAGTACAAAACTGTGGTAAACACCAATGAAAATACTTTTCTTGAGACTTTTCAGTTTTCTGCTTTATTTGAAATACTCAAAACTGAACTAGTTACTAGCTCTTTCTACTATGATGATCAAAACATTTAAACTACATATCGTACAAATAATGTACTGGCAAATAATAATAATAAGCAACATACTTAAAATAAACCATTATTTGCAATTTAAATATGAATGTAACAACAGTCTTGCATTATGGGCTTTAATCTTTCTTAAAGCGTTTTATCTGGTAAAAGTTTTATTTTTAAGCTTTTGCCAAAATTGTCTTTTGATCATTTTTAGGCCTTTTAGACCCTTAAAAGTGCTTTCAATTTTTTTTTGTCAAATTAATACTTTTTTTTTCTAACGAATTTTTTGAATGTTAAACACACTTTTAAGTTTCTGAAACACACACCGAAACGGGCCTTACTTGTCTTAATGTTTTTTTTACCCATTTATTACACATCTATTATTGAAATAGGGTGATTTTTCTCATGATTGAGCACCTGATCAACATTATGGGAAAACTCGGTCACACCTTGATTGCTCACTAGATCTTCACCACATGTGACCCCACAATCGTGACCGTATATGAGAGATTGTTGCCATCGTATGGATCATGGTCGTCCTAATTCTTTGACTCAGTACCTGCATAAACATCTTTGTGATTGTGGACGAATTGGTAGTTTTATGGACTACCAATTCGTCCATAAAACTACCAAAGACGCGTGTGCTCCTAAAGATTTCTAAAATCCTTCAAAAACACAATTAAGTCCACGATTATCCCCTCATAGAGTCATAGTTCACTTTTCGTCTCCCAAATGGCTTTTTCGTCCCTCAAAGGACAGGGGTTTTTTTTTTTTTTTTTTTTTTTAAATCAAATAATCAAAGGACAGGTTGATGTCTACCCTAAGCCATATTCTTTCTTAGTTTATGATAAATGTGGTTTTTCACTGTACATTATGTGAATATATTTGGAAGTCAAATGTATAACAATAAAACTACATTTTTTTTTTTTTAATTTTTTTTTTTCACACTACTCATACTGCACGTCATGTGCAATGTAACAAGAAATGAGTAATAAGGCTCTTTTTATTTTTATTTTTTTTTATATATGCATAGTAGTAACAAGGCTTTTGAATATAAAAAGATTAATTAAGAGAATAAACATTCTCTTTCACTGCACAAGTTTTATTGTAAAAAATAATAATAATAATAGTTCTTAAAAGAGAATCACAAAAAAGCTGTCAATCCGAAAAAAAAAAAAAATAGAGATGAACAGAGAGAAAGAACGACGGTGTGCCTCCTGCACTGACAAACAATCTAGCACATCCTAGCCTTTGATGACTGACCCGTTCAGACACCACCCAATCAACCACCATGGTTACTCTATATGAAATAAGTTTCTCTCATCAAATGTGTGCTTGTTTGCAAGTAGTCATATGAAAAAGTAGTCTCTACGAATTTGTTTGGAAAAAACTTTTATGTTTTTATTTTGTTATTTTCTTCCATTTGATTTAGGTTCACCCCCTATCAAAAAATTTATGATTCTGCCCTTAGACAGAATTTAGTTAAATGAATTAGACTTTTTAACCGTGACACAACCCATTTATATAAGCGGATGACACGACATGACCCGTTTGATATACATGTCGTGTTAATTGACGAGTAACCCGTTTATTAAATAGGTTGTGTTGGGACGGTATTTGAAAACTAACTCAAATAAATGAACAACCTTTGTTGACCCACTAGCTTGTTAGGGTTTTTTTATTATTATAAAAGAAAAAAAAAAGATTTATAATTAGAATGGACGAACAGGTCACCCATGGGTTAAGTGGGTTAAATTGTTTATTAAATTGGTTAATTCAATACCTGAATTGATTCGAACTCGATTATATTAAATCTTAACTCATTAATTTTATGTTAGATTTCGTATCGAGTTTGTGGGTAATGTCAAAATTGCTAACCTTGCTTCTTACATGTTACATGAATACGTAAATGAAATAGATTTTAGGTCTTTATAGAACTTATACCTTAGATTCTTAGGAACTTAAACTTTTTAGATTTTGAGAAAATCTAAAAAAAATTTCAACATAAGGTTTGTAATTAATTTTATGATTCATTTTATTAAAATATCACACTTTAAATAGGAACATAATAACAACTTAGACTTTAGAGTAGAACTCCTACACCCACTTGGAGATAAACCCCTACAAAGATTACTGATGTAATGCTGACTCTAAAATAAATAACTAGATTGCAATACTGACTCTAACATAAATAACTAGATAATTGAAATAACTTATTTCTAATATAAAAATACTAATAACAAAACTAATCTTATATAAAACTTAATCCCTAACTTTACTTCTATAAGAACATTCCTTGCAGCCTCACCAAAACTATTGTTTAGTTATTTTGGTTAATTCCTTGTAGCATCACTAAAACCATTTTTTGGTTATTTTGGTGAGATAATTTAACAAAAGTGGCTTAAATCTTTACTTTTTAGAGTCGCTACAAAAAAAAAAAAAAAAAAAAAAGAATTGAATAGTACTCACCAAATATAAAAAGTACTGTTCACTAATCTATTGATTAAATGACTCATTTTTCGCTCTTCCTTTTTGCTTTTCGTTTCTCTCTCTTTCTTTAATAGTTAAAAAAAGAATAAATAAATATTTGAAAAAGAATATTTAAATGAAATAGTAAAAGTTGATTGTTAAATAGTGAGGCTGCTGGGGTGTTATTAAAAAAGTGAGTTGTTAAAATAATAATAAAAAAAAAGTACTTTTGGTTATTTTGGTAAATAAAATTTGGTGAGGTTACTAAAAATGGTTTTAACATTACCATTCTAACATTCATTTTAGATTTTCTCATCCTTTCTGAATTTGGCTTTAAGCGTGTGTGTGTGTTTTTTTTTTTTTTTGAAAATACAACTTATGTGTTTTAGTTTTTTCAATAGTTGAAATTTAATTGCAAACTTTTTATGAAACAACGAGAAAAAATGAAGTTAAATTTAAACCATTAAATGAGAGATGTTAGGTGTTCTTCTAGTGTTTTTTTGGTGTCCTCTCAACTGTGATGTAACTTTTAAAATTACCGTTGAATTTAAGATTATCATTATTGACTTTTAATCTATTAGTAGTTTTAAAAGCCACATCACAGTTAAAAAGACACTAAAAAAACACTAAAAGAACATTTAACATTTTTCTTAAAAATTTTACTGACACATGTATTCTAATGTTTTTTATTAATTAAAAAATTAATTGTCATGTAACTTAATTGAGAAAAAATAAGAAGATTGAGGTAGAGAATCTGAGTTAAAAGAGAGAAATTCCCTGTAATCCCTCGCAGCGTTGCGTTATTATTGCTTTTGTGCCTAAAGAGGTTGGTTCGTTAACCTAACCGCAACACCTGTTGGGTTATCATATTATTTATTTCCTTCGCAACCCACTTTACCCCAAGAAAACACTCTCTCCTCTCTCTCTCTCTCCTCCTGAGATTTTTCGTTATCGCTTCATCGGTTATTTTGGGTTCGATATTTCGGACACTCGGTTGCTGAGCGTGGCCGAAGAGCCACCGCCATCCATACCCAAAGAGCTCGAAAAGGCGGGGGGAGACTATGGGCCTCTGATCTCGCTAGGCGGAATCTTTGTATTTTGTCTTCGGTGTGCTTGTTTGTTCTTCGTCTAGGGTTAGGGTTTCAATTACAGGCCCCAATTTTGCTATGTACTACGCTGTTCTGATGTCATCTTAGTATAAAAGATGTTAACTTTGGGGTTATCTACTTTGGTTGGTTTGTTATAGCTTTATGGTTCCCATTTGATTGTAGCTTTGGATTTTGTTTCCACCCAGTACTGTACAATCAAGGATTATTTCATTGTTATATTTTTTTTTTTGGTTTTTAATTTTATTTGTTTCTGATTTTATTTTCGTTGGAAAAAAAGGGAAAAATAAAAAAAAAAATCTGTGGAGCATTAAAAATAATTTGTTCATACCATCCCCGTATTGTCAAAAAAGAAAAAAGAAAGAATTAAAATTAGAGGCAGTTTATATATCTTTATAAATGGGGAGCCTTGGATTGATGAACCGGAATAATGGGCATCGGTTAGGCATTACAGAACCGATTTCTTTGGGTGGACCGACTGAGTACGATGTGATCAAGACCCGTGAACTCGAAAAGGTTCTATTTTCTTTGTTGTTAAATTCAATTTGACCCATTGATTGGTTTTGAATTTCATAGCTGAAAAATTGCTGAATTGGGGTTTTGGGTCTTCAGTATCTGCGAGACGCGGGACTGTATGAGAGCCAGGAAGAGGCTGTGGGTAGAGAGGAAGTGCTTGGCAGACTTGACCAGGTTTGATTTCTTAGTTCGTTGTTGCATTGCTACTTTGGTTGTTTACTAAGAAAAGTGAGGAAAAGAAGATATTTAAGTTTTGTGTTGTATGTTGGTTTTAAGTTTATGAAAAAAAAAAAGTTCTTATTCGAAATGAGCAATGTGATGTGAGCATGGTTCAGTTTTTCCACTGCATTTTTTTTTTTTTTCAGACATGTTGTCGGCAATTTCATGAGAGCAACTATGAATTTGTTTTTCTGAATGCAATGCTGATGTTGTTGTTTAAAATTTAAATAGACTGTAAAGATTTGGGTCAAAACAATTAGCCGTGCTAAGGGGTTGAATGAACAACTCGTTCAAGAAGCGAACGCCAAGATTTTCACCTTTGGTTCCTATCGGCTAGGGGTATGCAACTCTTGCTCCTGTTATAAAAAGGGTTTCTTGTTTAAGTTTTATGTGTCGTTTACTCTTTGAATTATGGTTCATCCTACTTCCGTTTTGTACTTTTTTTTTTCTTCCCATTTTTGGTCTTTCAGGTGCATGGACCTGGTGCGGATATAGACACGCTTTGTGTGGGACCTAGACATGCTACAAGAGAAGTGCGATCAGTTGCCTATTTATGGTGCAACTATTTTTACTTTTCTTTTAGGTGGTATAGCCTTGTGAATTTAAAGAATTTCTTAAATTTGCTGTAGGAAGATTTCTTTGGTGAGCTACACAGAATGCTGTCTGAGATGCCTGAAGTAACAGAGTTGCACCCTGTGCCTGATGCTCATGTTCCAGTTATGAGATTTAAGTTCAATGGTGTTTCCATAGACCTTCTGTATGCAAAATTGTCACTCTGGGTTATTCCTGATGTAAGTGCTGGATTTATGCTGGCAGCCTCGGATCTGCGCCCTCTCCTTTTTATTTAAACTTTGGCTTATTGTTTTCTATCATTTGAGAAATTGTGAATGGAAGGAAAATCTTCATTTTGTAGGAACCATGCATATGTGTATAGTTTCTGATGTAATACAGAATATTTAGGAGAAAGATTTTAATTTGGATAATTTTTGAGTTCGTTGATATCTTTCTGTCATGGGTTAGTCCCTTCACTAAGATAATGTACAGAGCGCTATTTTGTGAATCCTCTTGATGAAGGTAACCAGTGGCCTGCCTGTTTGGCTTTAATGTATACCAATGCAGCCGGTTGATCCCTTTAGTAAATATTTTACGCTCACATAGTATTTCTTTGCTTGCCCAGAAAAAGATTTTCAACATCTATGTCAATGCTAGTCCGTAGGTAATGTTTATTCTAATATACTTCTTAGTTAATGTAGCATTTGTTATGATGGCATAATGGCTAACATATTGTAGAAATCATTTGATCTTGTGCTCATGAGATAAGAAGGAAGAATTGCTTTTCCATGTACCAAAGTTTCCTTTATTCCAAGAAAAGTTATATCCTTATACTAGGTGCTTCTTTTCTTTCTTTTCCTACCTATCTTCTTTTTAGAATATTATCCGGTGTCAAAGTTTCAGTCGGAGCCTCACTCTATGCACTTAATTGCATATTTAGACCTATTATCTTGAAGAGTGTGCTAATATAAGCATTACTTATAGGCAATAGTTCTCATTCTTCATCTTGATATGAAACACCAAACCCTTTTCCCTCCTCTTTGTCCGCAAATTCTAGAGGCTAGAGGCTGATATAACTATTGCTTTCTTCTACTGAGAAGGATTGGTGGAGTGCTAGAGACTAGAATAGAGGCCCAAATAGTATTAACTTTTCCTATAGTAGCACTATGATTAATGCATAGCACAGGGAAAATGTACCTCACGTGATATGGTTAAAGATCTATTTTAGGATGAACTGAATTACGATTGTCTTTAGATGGTTGCTCCTCTGGAGACTGTGTTTAGGTAGTCTTACAAAGATATTGAATGTAGGGTGATTTCATCTTATTCAAGGTTAGACAAGGGATGTTATGATATAAATGCAAGGGTGCAGAGTGTTTTAGAATGCCCATTTGGAAAGGCTTCCCTTTTTTGGTCTGCAATCTGACAGTGGATGTAGATCCTAAGGGTATTGTTGGTTGGGTAGAGGAGGAGAGGCTGCGAGGGATGCATTAAAATTATCAAACAGGTTTCTTACATGGTAGGATTGTCCAAATAACCTTGGAGTGGATCCAAAGGAACTAGTGTAATTTGATTTCTTGTTACCATGATGCCTAAAAGTCTGTATCTTGTGAGTTTACTTTGGTGTGTATGCATCTCTGTTTTTAACATATTACTCTGTTGCAGGACCTAGATATTTCACAGGATTCAATACTACAGAATGCAGATGAGCAGACAGTTCGTAGTCTTAATGGCTGTAGGGTCACTGACCAAATTTTGCGTTTGGTTCCAAATATTCAGGTGGTAACCGTTGCTTACCAAAATTACATGTACATATAAGTTTGAGTGTTGATTTTTCCATTACATTTATCTTCTCTAATTGCGCCTGATTTCTGAAGTGCAGAATTTCCGCACAACTTTGAGGTGCATGAGGTTATGGGCTAAACGTCGCGGTGTTTACTCAAATGTAGGGTGCGATTTACTTTGGTTCTTATTTTCTTGCTATTTGTTCTCATTTATCAGAGTTTTTCCTCCTTGTCACGGGCAGGTTGCAGGGTTTCTTGGTGGTATAAACTGGGCATTGCTGGTTGCCCGCATCTGCCAGCTATATCCCAATGCGCTGCCCAATATGTTAATGTCTCGATTCTTCAGGGTCTATACTCAGTGGCGCTGGCCAAATCCAGTAATGCTATGTGCCAATGAAGAAGGATCTCTTGGACTTCAAGTTTGGGATCCTAGAAGAAATCCGAAAGATAGGTTCCATTTAATGCCTATCATAACTCCTGCTTACCCTTCCATGAACTCTAGCTACAATGTCTCATCAAGTACTTTGCGCATTATGTCAGAGGAGTTTCAAAGGGGGAGTGAGATTTGTGAGGTATGGTTCCATGATTTGATTGGTGATATGTAGTTTCTGCAACTCTGCTCACATGGAGGTCAGGATATAACAATTTCACATTATTTTGTCTGTTGATCAGATTGTGCACACACAAGCGTGCACACATATTGTGATTTAAGTTGACCTCTTAGTTTAATCAACTTAAATTTCATAGTATTGTTCTTCTTGTTACTATTTTTGGCATTTGATGTTTGCTAGTGCTTGCAGGCTATGGAAGCAAACAAGGCGGATTGGGATACACTTTTTGAGCCTTACCCATTTTTTGAAGCGTATAAGCATTATCTACAAATAGACATTACTGCAGAAAATGATGATGATCTAAGAAAATGGAAAGGCTGGGTTGAATCTCGCCTTCGGCAGCTAACATTGAAGGTGAAAACTGTATTTTTTATGCTTGGTTATTTCAAGCTGTTTTGTTTTTGTTCTTTTATCCTGTTTCCTTTCCCAATATATGGATTCCTAATTCAGCTTATCGTTTGTAACTCTAGATTGAGAGGTATACTTATAACATGCTTCAATGCCATCCACACCCGGGGGATTTTTCAGACAGATCTAGACCTTTCCATTGCTGTTTCTTTATGGGTTTGCAGCGAAAACAAGGAGTTCCTGTGAATGAAGTTGAACAGTTTGATATAAGGTCAACTGTTGAGGAATTTAAAGGCAATGTCAACATGTACACTTTGTGGAAGCCTGGGATGGAGATCCGAGTATCCCATGTAAAACGCAGGGGTATTCCGAACTTTGTATTCCCTGGAGGGGTTCGACCTTCCCGCCCATCCAAAGTAACTTGGGTGAGTAGGAGTTCCGAACTGAAAGTTTCTGGTCATGCCCAAGATAATTCTCCTGAAGGTAAAGCAGTTTCAAATGGAGCAGATGATGGAAGGAAGAGAAAGCAGGTGGATGATAGTCTGGAGACTAACCTGAGAAATGCCAAGCGCTTAGCCGCTGTACCTCCATCTACGGGGGGAGTTCATGAAGGTAGCCCCCCTGTCAGCATTGCCAGCTCATGTTCTATGAAATTTGACAGTATGAATACCCACAGGTCAGAGGAATCGAGGACAGAGAAGTCTGAGAATAATTCACCTGACAGCTTAAAAAATATAAAAAATCTAGTGGAGGTTTCTTCTCAGAATTGTCAAGCTAATGGACCAGCAAAATGCAGTCCACCTAATGAAACTCCATCTGTTGCTGCTGATACAACAAGCTCTAGAGAAGCAGAGAATCTGGCAATTGAGAAGATTATGTCGGGTCCATATGTTTCCCACCAAGCTTTTCCAGAAGACCTTGATGAGCTTGAAGATGATTTTGAATCTAGAAATCAAGATAAAGATTCTAGAGGGAACAATAAAGGTAGCCCCATGGAGTCTTCAAAAGCAAATGCAGCAGTACCAGTTCCATCTACTAATGGATCTGCTTCTTCGAGCAGTTTATATGCGAATGGGAACTTAGAGGAGCTTGAGGTCTTATTCGCTAACCTTGTAACCTATTGTTTTGTCTGTAGTTGTCTCTATTTGGTTTTCCTGGTAGATCCTTTTTTCTGTTTTGTTTACATGTATGCTATTTCTGGTTATTGTAAATGGGTGAAACATGTTTTTTGATTGCTTAACCTCGAGGTAAAAAAAAGTTACAAGTAGAAAGTAGAACTCTACTATTTGGCTTATGCCAACTTGGATGAAAATCATTTGCTTTAATTTTTAGTGTTTCAAAGACTTGAGTTTCTAATGATATATGAACTCATTACCATTTGCAAAAGTTGTTTATAGAAATGAGCAGATTTTTTGGGCCCTGAAAGATTTTTCAAAATAAATGACAAAATAAAGAAGATAAGCTTGTCAAAGTTTGATTTTGGTATCCAGACATCACCTTTCTGGTTTCAACTATTGGCAAATATAAGTATTATTCCATAAATTGCACTAGGTTATCTCTGGCTTCCTTTGATGTGGAGTCCTCACTGTTGTATATATGCTTATCCTGTCCCATTGTTGCTTTAGCCTTTTTTGGCTAATCTTGCCATTGCTAATTAGGTCTGCTCTTTTATGTTATATATATTCAGTGAAGCGGTTCTGACATTATTTACCATTTCTCTTTGCTTGTTTTTCCCCCCTTTAAAGCCCACTGAACTTGTGCCACCATTGTCAAATGTGACTCCTGCACCTGTGGTTCAAAAGCCACTAATCAGGTATCTTATTTTCAAAGCAATACTCAATAGCAATCTGTATCATGTGTGCCAATTCTTCAAAAATGTTATGCTTTTTATCTTAGCAGTGATTACCCTAGGTTCTTTTCAGTAACTTTAGTTTTCATTACTAAATCCAAGATACTCGAAAGTGAGTGCATTAGTGCTCTGGAGTGTATTTGTTACAACCTATTCTTTATTGTGACGTCTTTATTTCATCTTCTTTCTTTTTGCCCCTCCTATTTGCAGGTTTAGCTTCACTTCCTTGAAAGCTACTGGCAAAAGCTCATAAAGGGATGCTGAGTGTTGGCTGGAGCTTAAGCCAGTGGAAATGTTTGATGTATATTAAGGAATTTTTTTTTTTTTTTACTCCTTTTTGTAATAAAAATTATACAGTTAAATCTTGAGTTAGGCAAAGCCGCTTTTTACATGTATATGTACCTGACAATCTCAACCATTCAGAGGGTAAAAGAATTTGAAAGCCTACTTGGTTAAGTTTATAATCTGCTGCCCAATGTCATGCTCTGAATTTCTTCCTTGTTTGCCTAGTTTTTCTGCATAGTCTGTACGGATCTAGGTGTTGTTTATTTGTGAAGAGCTTTGCACTTGTTTTTATAGCAGCATCTGAAGAGTGGAGCTATTTTTTATTATTTCTTTATTGGACAATTGCCTGAAATTATCTATATTTCACTTCTCATCGCCATTTAGGGGTTCTGGTTTGATAAAATAAGTGAACTCAAGCCAAGCTTGTTGACATTACATTTTATGTTGGTTGTGAACATCCATCCTTCTTAAACTTGTTCAATATTAGAACCTTTTGCTAGGATTAGAAGACCTTGACTAGTTGAAAGAGGTCCAGCATACTCTTCCTTTAAATGATCTAAGAGCTCACTTTATTGGGAGTTTTCTTGTCATACTACTGAATTCTTCCTAAACTGCACCAATACATTTTTGAATTCTTCAAAGCTCATTTAGCTGTAATAAAAAGGCCTCCAGCAGAGTGTTACCAATGTAGCGTTCAATAACCTATGTTTGGGCCTCTTAGGTTGTTGGACTAGCCCATGTAGAGAAGATGAATCATGAATTACAACCGGACTTTGATCCGCATTCTCTTGTGGGCCATATACCTAAGAAAATATGATTTACTGATGAAGATTTTGTGATCCTTTTTTTAATAAAATTTTGGCCCAAAATCATGATTAAGTTTGAGTCAGAGTTGACCTCTAAAATCGTGCCACATGAACCTCTAAAACTATGAGCAAAAAATCAGCCCTACACACCCCCCTAGAGCCTACAGGACATCCATTTGATAGAGGTTATGTTTGGCAACAGGCCGGGCCGGCACTGTAGCTGGAACGGCACTGTTCCAGCTACAGTGCTAACAGCAAAAATTGACTTTTTGCTTATTATTATTTTTTTTTAATACAGCAAAATATTAAAAAAAAAAAGAAAAAAAAAAAGAAAAAATGTGGAGAAAGGGGTGGTGTTCCAGCCACCCCTTGGCCAAAATGGGGTGGCCGGACCACCCCATTTTTGGCCAAGGGGGTGGCTCCAGCCACCCCCTGGCCGATCTGGGGGTGGTCGAACCACCCGCCATGGCCAAGGGGGTGGCTGGAAAAAAAAAAAAAAAAAGAGGGATCGGGTGCATTTGGAGGTGGCCGGACCACCCCCAAGAGGCTGGGGGTGGTTTCGGCCACCCCATACGGCTAATGGGGTGGCCGAAACCACCCCCAGCCCCTTGGGGGTGGTCCGGCCACCCCCAAATGCACCCGATCCCTTTTTTTTTTTTTTGGCCAAGGGGGTGGCCCGCCACCGGACCACCCCCTTGGCCATGGCGGGTGGTTCGACCACCCCCAGATCGGCCAGGGAGCCACCCCCTTGGCCAAAAATGGGGTGGTCCGGCCACCCCATTTTGGCCAAGGGGTGGCTGGAACACCACCCCTTTCTCCTTTTTTTTTTTTTTTTTTTTTTTTTTTTTTTAATATTTTGCTTTATTAAAAAAAAAAAAAAAAAATTAAGCAAAAAGTCAATTTTTGCTGCTGACACTGTAGTTGAAACAGTGCCATTTCAGCTACAGTGCCAGCCCGGCCTGTTGCCAAACATAGCCATAAAGCCAAAATCTTAGGCTCAACTAAATAATTTAAGCCTAAATAAAAAGAGAATTATTATTCTCCAACCGTCCAACGTTAGTAGACAGATTAACATGTCGGGTTTTGTCGCGTGCTGGCAAACGCCACTTGTTGTCTGCTGACTTCCTTGTCTTCTTTCTTTACTCTTTCCCCCATCTGCACTCTAGAGAGAGAGAGAGAGGATGGAAGAGGCACAGTTGGACTATGTTCTGGTGCCATTGGGTCTATTTGTGTTTGGGTTATACCACATCTGGCTTCTCTTCACCATCCACTTCTATCCCAGACGAACCGTCATTGGCCTCAATGCCGAGTCTCGCCACCAGTGGGTCTTTTCCATGATGACCGTTAAGTTCTTCTCTCTCTCTCTCTCTCTCTCTCTCTCTCTTGTGTGTGTAGTTTTAAGCTTTAATTGGTAGATGTGGTTTTTGTAGCTTTTTTGTAATTTTACAGGTTGTACAGCACCTTTAGAAATGATTTAAGCTGATAGTGAAATTGATGGCACACAAATATTTTGATAGATTGTTACCTTAATGGCATTATCCATGTATTGGGGTACCATAACATGGGTCCGCCATGCTTTATCTTATATTATTAAGAAAAAAAGATAAATACTTTAAAATAAATTTTTGTTATAAGGGAAGACCCATTTGTTGTTTAGCATATGATTGTGGCTATTATAAAGTGTGGAGATGTTTGCCTTTTTTTTTTGGACTGTGGGCTATGATTCAGTGGTGATGCTTTCTCTTGAGGAGAGAGTTTGTTTGGCTTTAAAGGTGGCCTTGCAATTGTAGAAATTAATCTCAATTTGGATTATTTTAAGGCTGAGAACCATTAGAAAATATTGGTGAATGTGGGTCCTGCTAGTAGATGATTTTGGACCCATAGACTAGGCAGAAAGGAAGAAGCAAGCTTTGGAACCTCTCGTGATATTGTTATTGTGAGATTTGTAATCTGTCTCCCAGGAAAAAGAAGAAGAAGAAAGAATAAAGAGAGAAAAGCAAGAGTTATAAACCACCATATTTGGCATATGACATTCCCATAAGACCATATGCTGTAGCCTCCCAAGGACCAAAGAGGGTGTGCCCATTAATATCATATCCTGGTGGAGAAAGTCAGTAAACTGTTGCAGATAAAGAAGAAACATGAACTTAACTGTGACTCATTTGGAAGAGAAATTCTCATGTAGAAAGATAAGCAAAATCTGTCACAAGGGTGAGAATCTATGCTTGCAGCAGCAGCAGGAATTTCTGAAGGAAAAAAAGAAAAATGTAAAAAAAAAAGGCAAACTCTTTTTGGCCAATCTGATGTAAGAGTATCTTTTGAAATAGGAGTTTTTAAATGAGACTTCAATGGAATTTAACTGAGCTAGATGAATTATTCAATTGCTTTCACTGGACAGAGGTGAAAGGAAAACTTGACAACAAAAGAGAAAGAAAAAGGAATCTTCGTTAATAATTGAAGTTGGCAGAAAAAGAGGCAAATTTTAAATGCAGTTCTGTAAATCTTAATTTATATTCAGAAGATCTCAGAGCAGACCATTGGAGATGCATTTGCCTTCCAAAGCTATGCCGGTTGGAATAGTTTCTTTATGATTCTTGGATATGCTTGGCAAATTTGGAGGGACTATGTAGAGGCTAAGAAGTCATCTTAACTTAATGTCTTCAGAAAATTCTTAATTCTGGTTATTCATTGCAGTTTATGGTCGACTTATAATTCCTTGGATCTAATAGAGATAATTATTAAGATTATAAGGAAAAATATTGCAGAGGAACATTTTTTAAGAAGAGTGATAACTTGATTATTATCAAATAGAAATAGCTATAGCTAATGACAGACACTTTTAGTCACATGTAATAACAGGAATCACATATCAAAATGATGCCTGAGGAGTGTTGGATCCCTTTTTGACTGTTTTTTATATGATCAAACTACATAGATGGTGATGATAGCTCTTGTATGACAGTTCTGAGTGCATGTGTTCTCTTGGATGAATAATTTACAACTAAAATAATTTCTGGCTCCCATAAAGTACATCAGTTTCAACCTGATGATGTAAATATTGAATTCCAATACTTCTTCTGAAAGCTGACACTAATAACTCCATAGTAGTCCAAATAACTTGTTTAAGAATAATGGATGTTAGCATTCAAGCGTTTGCCCTTTAGTTTTGAGAATTGACTCCACTGCATTCTTCTCAGGACCCCTTGAAGAATGGTGTTTTGGTTGTTCAAACAATTCGCAACAACATAATGGCATCTACACTATTAGCAACAACAGCTATTACTCTCAGTTCACTAATCAGTGTTTTTGCAAGTAGTTCATCACAGTCTAGCAACACATCTTCACAATTAGTTTACGGCAATAAGACTTCCATCGTCTCTTCAATCAAGTACTTTTCTATCTTGCTCTGCTTCCTTATTGCCTTCCTTTTCAATGTACAGTCTATAAGATACTATGCTCATGTTAGCTTCTTGGCCACTGTGCCTACGTGGAAAGACAATAAAGAGTCTATTGAGTATGTTGCAAGAAACTTGAATCGAGGAAGCCTCTTTTGGTCCCTTGGGTTGCGAGCATTCTACGTGTCATTCCCTCTCTTCCTCTGGATTTTTGGTCCCATACCCATGTTCGTTTGTTGTTGCATAATGTCATGTATACTCTATTTCTTGGACACCACTAGCAGTTTTACACAGCATCTTCACAGCCTCTCAATCAGACAGGTTACCAAAAGCGATGATGTGGAATTAGCCGCTGACTTATCGTAAGTTCTGCTGGATACTGCATAATAATGTTATAATTGGTAACTGATTGTTATACTTTAAGAGACCAAATCATATATATATATATTGCTTAAGAGACCAAATCATATATATATATAGAATTTCTGTAGGTTGTTTCAATAGATATGCCATGAGTGTGTTTGGATTCTTATTTTGGGAAATGTAGTTTGAAAATCTCTGTGGAACTCTTATTAAGTCTTGCATTAGTAATTTGAATTGTTTGGTTAACTATGTGTAACTTTTATTCATGCACAGAAGTGCAAATGCCAATATCCCAGAGAGAAACAACACAGTAAATTGAGATGTTGTTTTGGTAGTTGAGAGTATTTGTGCAACTTACCTGCTTTGGAAGTTTTTCTGGTAAAGAAAAGAATGTTAATGTAGGAATCCTTATCACCATGGCAAGCATTGGTAGCTTATAATTTTGGCTTAGCACATTAAACTATTGTTTTTGCTTTTATAAGGACATGATAGAAGTGATAATTACCAGCAGTTATTTGAAGATACTGACAAGATAATGCATTATAGATATAATGTCTGCAATTACTTTCAATGTTTAAGAAGAGAATTAATTTTCTCTAGTGTGAATTCTATCGTTCGCTATGTGAGTTGTTGATTTCCTGATGATTGGCTATTTCACTTATGATTTCTACAATAGAAAGCACTTTAATTGAGTTATGCATTGATCTATACTTCGAGGATTTGTTAATTGGCAAGATATGGCCTTTTATTTATTTATTTATTTATTTCAGGAAATAGGGTAATTCATATTTCATACGCGCACTTTTCGTCTTGATTTTCCTAAGTGCTGAAGATAATTTATTACAAAGGATAAAGTACTAAAACATCAAAAACAAAAAGTCCAACATCTAAGTCACAAAATCCTCAACGATTACAGAGTATTAGATACCACATATTGATAAATCCTATGGGGAGTACAACCCAACTCAAGACCACCGGTCTCCATGACAGCAACCAACTCAAGGTCATTATGAAGATCAATCTAGCTAGGTCATCCGAAGACATCCTCTTGCTCATTCGTCCAAGAACCATCCTCAGGGGTATAACCAGCTAGAAAACAACATATGTTTTATAGGTGGAAATAAGTAAGCGTAAGTCCATGACTTAGTGAGTAATAATACACATGAATGGAACGTTATTCATGTAGTGAATCCAATTGTTTATCAAAAGTCTATAAATCACAAACAAGAATAAAGTAAGTCATCTTAGTTTCAAGATCACATGACATGAATATGCAGTATAAATATAGTACATTATAATTAAGAGAAGTATGTCATAGTTTAACTTTATATAGTCTATTCAAGCCCTTAACCCTTCTTGGTAGGATTGACGTTGTCTCAAGGGATCTATAATACAATACTAGTACTCTGAATATTGTTGCGTACCATCATATACTAGCAATCTGACCAAGTTTGACCCCGGGTGGCCCATGCTAGTAGCAAAACTGTAATGGTGACCACTAATCAAAGATGGTTGTGTCTGGTCACAAAATAACCATTGAATCCAGAGGCAAATAATAAAAGTAAATATATTTGACCATATGGCTAGCCCTTATAATAATAATAACTCCATTGTGGTTATTTTGCACTTACCGATGTATCATGTTATATGATGCAATTTAATTTACAGTTTTTATATGCATGCATTTTACGAACTAATCATTTTTATTATCTTGTTAGGCATCAATCATTTTCACAAAAATATAGTTCACAATATTCAAAAATATATTTCATTTGAGTCGTAAAGACGCACGTTTGATATATAAAATAATTATGTTGCAAAGAAAAGTAAATAACACGTATCCGTGTGAGTTTTACTCACCTTGGTCGAAAATGATCATTTTGGTGGATCATTGAATGTTCAGTTAATGTGTCGGTCGTTCGAATTGAGCTTCAATTGTTCGGTAACCCTATAGAACGTTTGGTGATATTGCATAACCTCTATTTTCACTAAAGGTCCAAACTTTTCCTAGTCTAACACAACCTAAGGTTCTTCCAAGGCACTAATGAAATTATTGGGAGATAAAGCGGTTATGAAGTTTGTTTTACAAAGAGTACATTAATATACATAATTGAACACAATTCTAGCCCAAAAGCCTAAGCTAATGGGCTAAGGTCCACTTAGGTATATTAAGTACTATTTTCTTTTATATTTTCTCAATGTGGGACACAACACTCAAAAGTGCACTCACAACACAAATGATCTTAAACCACAATAGCACTTCCATGCATAGAAAAGTATATCTACAACCATCAACTAACTAACCCATCATTAACTTCATAATAAAGCTTAACACAACTCTAAAAATAAAAACCCATAACCTAGATCTACAAGATAAAGTTGTATAAACAGTACTAATAAAAACTTAACAAGTTGATAACATTAAACCAAATGAGTTTATGGTTAGAATATTACCTTTTGAAGAAGATAAGACCAAGATAACCCTTCTTATCTCTCTCAAACCTCCACTCCCTCTCACTCTTAGGTTATGAGGTGAAGAGGGCGACCAAAATGGGAGGTCTAGGCGTAGAGAGGAATTTCCTCTCATGGTAGTCCAATAGGTTGAGATGTTCAGGGTATAAAAATTAAAACTGTCAGACACGCGATCGAACCTTTGGGATACGACGTCGAACGTTTGTCATCCCATTGGAACATTTGGGATCCCACTGGAACAGTTGGCGTCCCACTAGAATGTTCGGAGTCCAATGCGTTCGGACTCGAGTGTTCGATGTTCCAACCAAACATTTGGCATAGGAATTCCCTAAAAAGTCCCCAAAACTCCATTTTTCACACTCAACCAACACCAATATCAATTATACCAATTGTGAAATATTTAAACTAGGTTAAACATTGGGGGTATTACAAGACCATTACAAAGTTGAGAGAAACTACGTCAGTTGAAGAGTATAATTCTCAATTTAAGGTTTTTGCAAACCGGACTGAAGGTTTGTTGGAGGTCTTCATGATTAGTTGTCTCATAGATAGTCTTAGAGAAGACATCAGGCTTACAATGAAAGTTTTGAAACCTTATACATTATCTACTGTTTTAGAATTGATAAGAATTCAAGAAGAAAACGTTTTAAGTAGGTGCAGGGACATTCAGATGGAGGGTAATGCATCAATAGCCACCTCTAATCCTATTGTTAATAACATACCCTTTGGAATTGTGGCTTAATTTGTTTTCTCTCCTTTCTTCTTCAATGACATGGCTAGATTAGGGTTATTGAACCTCTAAACCTTCTATCCACTTTCGTGATTGATAAGAGATCAAGAGTGTGGGCTCTCAAGTGGTGTCTATCAACTCTTGACAACAGTGTGCGCAAATAATGCATACACAAGCTCCCTATTGAAAGTTGCTAGGACAAACCTTAATAACTTGTGTTAATTAGATTAAATTAAGTCAGCTTCGAGAGGGACTCAGAGGAAAATAAAAACTTGTTTGTTTTACAAGTAAAAAAGTAATTGCATAAGTCAACGACTTAGTAAGTGAGCCGGTTTTAACCAGAAATAACTAAAAGGAATTGGGTATTGTAACTTAGCATGCATTTTGAATAAACTGTTGCCTCTGTTATTACACAAGTAATCTTTAAAGAAAATGAGGTACATTTTGAGAAATATGTGAGATATAATTCCAGGGACAAGGCACATAGTATTTTAATGTAGAAATCATGTATACAATATACTAATCATTTATAGCTAGTAATTGTTCTCCATATAGTCTATCCATGCCCTTCTCACTTTGTAGTAGGGTTTGTGCATCCCCAGGGACCTTTGGTACAACACCAATGCCCCGAGGAGGTACAATAGCAAGCCAATGCTAGTGGCTCAACTTGATACAACTTTGAGTGATCCATATCACTAGTAGTGCCGCAAAGTGTGACCATTGTCTGAATATAGCTACGCCGGTCACTGACAACCATTAGATCCAAGGCCAACAATAGTAAAAGTAAAGGTGGACAATATGTCTTTATACAAGTGTAACCACTATTTGTGCATTGTGTGACACATAATATATAGTTCACTTGAGAATATAAATAAGTTTAATAATAATCATCACATATGATTGAAATTGTAGAATAATCATTCATAAACATTAGACTCACGACATAAATTCTAGAAGTAATGAGTATTAATTGCACAATTTATAGAAAAAATAGCCAAAGTATTTTGGTTGTTCTATAAGCGATAACTTACCTCGAACGTTCGTTGTCAGTCTCGGACATCTCAAAAGATCAACTTCATGTCCTATAAGTTATACTCCAACATTAGACATATCTCTAAACAAAATCCTAATCCTACATGTGAAGACCCTAATCATGCACTTACTGCCCAAATCGATCGATCATTCGTAGGGATGGATCAATCATTCCTGACTGATTAATCGTTGCTAACCGATTGATCATTCCTTGAGTGGATTGATCATTCTTCTGCTAGAACATGATTTTCCCTAATACCTCCTACCAGATTTGTCCTTATGAACTGACAACCCTACTACTCGATCCTATTAAACTACCATTTTGTGCCCAAAACCCCCATTTCGTTAGTCAAAGGCGTTAACACAGAAAGTCAACTCGTCACGTGCGCCCCACATGCCATCTTGAAGTTTTCTATCCCACATTTTCCTCCATCAACTACAGCGCATTATCACTTTGCCTTCATTAAATACAACACATTGTCATTTCAAGATGACATGTGGGGCACACGTGATGGGTTGACTGTCTGAGTTAACACCTTTGACTGACAGAAGGGGGCTTTTAGGCACAAAATGGTAGTTTGATAGGGTCGGGCGGTAAAGTTGTCAGTTCATGAGAGCAAAGTGATAATGCGTTGTATTTGATAGTGGGAAAAGATAATTACCCCAAATAAAAATGTATAGGCTGTGATTTTCATGAAAACTATGCACTAATATGCTTAATAATGGAATAGATGTCACGTGGTCGAAAATCATTTCTATGCAATTATGCTGAAAATTTTATTATTCATATTTACTCCTCTTGATCCATATGACTATAGGTTAGACTCATCTAACGTTGGAATATTGAACCTTATATTATTGCAATCCTAAAATGTATAAAATTCTTAAAAATGTTTTTTTTTTTTTTTTTTTTTTTAATATGTGATAAAATTTATTGTGGAACAATATCTTCTTCATGGGTGTTTGCATTAATATAAAAAGAAGGGAAAAGTACACTTTAACCCCCCAAAGTTTAAGACAATTTTCAATTTGACCCCCAATGTTTCAATTTTTACAATGCACCCCTCAAGTTTAAATTTTTTTCAATTCGACCCCAAATGTTTCAATTTTTACAATGCGCCCCCCAAAAGTTTAAATTTTTTCAATTGCGCCTATCCGTTAGTCACTGCCGTTTTCTCTGACGGAAATGTGATCACGTGACTGGCACTTATGCGCCTGCCTTCCTCAAAATGCCCCCAACCGAGCTGTCTTTGGAGATGAACTTAGGCAGACGCGACGCCATTATGGTATTGAACCTTTCCTCCCAATTGAGAACTGTTTTTGGCTCATCAAACAAGAACTTGTCTAAGCTCCCATTGGCCATAAAATCATACACAAGAAGAAGATTGCCTCCTTTGCGACACCAACCCAATAACTGAACCAAATTCTGGTGGCGAAGTCGGCTGATGCTAGCGATTTCGGAGTTGAACTCGGGTAGACCCTGTTTGGAATCATGCGAAATTCTCTTAACCGCAACTTCGGTCTTCGAAGCGTCCCTTTGTAAACTTGACCAAATCCACCATGCCCGAGTAGCTCTTTGTCTTTGAAGCCATTGGTTGCTTTCTTTAGTTCTTCGTAAGAGTATTGATGCGGGCCTAGTTCGAGCTCCCAATCTTTGATTATGTTGGCGTTCTTTATCTTTCTGAAGATGTAAATGGCAACGACGATTGTAGCTAGTGCAAGAATAACCATTGCAACAGAAACTCCTACTGTTAGAGCTGCGTGGTTCTTCTTGGGTCATGGTAGAGAAGGCAGAGAAGAGAGATCAAGGGCTGGAGCTTGCCCGTTAATCTTGAAGCTCTATCCCAAGTGGTGGTGTGAGCTGGCGAGCAAACCCGTTGAAGCAGGGAACTCAACGAACATAAATTTCTGGAGGATGAATGAGAGATCTACAGGAAATGACAAGATTGGCTTTCTGGTTTTTGAAGAAGACGACGAACTTGAAGTCTTGGATAGTGTCGAATTCAACTGCGAAGGGATGGGTTTGGGGCATTTTGGGGAAGGCAGGCGCATAAGTGATCACGTGCAAGTCACGTGATCACATTTCTGTCAGAGAAAACGGTAGCGACTAATGGATAGGCGGAATTGAACTAATTTTAAACTTTGTGTGGTGCATTGTAAAAATTTAAACATTAGGGGTCGAATTAAAAATCGGCTCAAACTTTGGGCGGAGGGGGGTAAAGTGTAATTTTTCCTAAAAAGAAATTAAAGCCAGAGAAATAGTTGCAAACCTTTTACCAGACTCTCAGCTCAATGATTCTAGATATAGATATTTAATCCTTTTTTATGCTGTCTTCGTAGCAATTTACTAAACATGGTAAAAGAGGGAGGCCACACAATTTCCTTTCCTCGACACATAAACTTTCACACTTTGTCTTAATAATTTCATTTTCGCTGTGAATATCTCCATGATGCATTGGGTCCATAAAAAAAGCATTCTAAAAGAACACAAACAATACACACATTCTTATGTTTTACTAAATTTTGCACATCTCCACATACTTCAAGCGTTCTTTCAAGGCAAAAATGGATATGAGTCATATCATAATTATCAAGTTGGAAGGGAAGAAAACTAGTTGGTAGTGGAATGGGAGCATAAGAGAGAGGGGTAGGGTCGTTAGCATGCCCTTCGAGTATTATAAGGAGAATCAACTCCAGTATCACCAGCATAAGTTTTGTCATACATTTCCTTATCATCTTGTTTCTCCTACTTCAAAAATTCTCTTATTTGAATATTAAATACAAAAATTATTTATATGGATTACATTCTTAAATCATTATCCCTATGAAATAGCTTGACACCTTTGAAATACAAATATTCTATTTTGTATGTTGATTTACTCTTTAAAAAATTTCTTATTCAAAAAGAGTTACTGAGAAATCGTAGCTTTTGGAAATATGAAAATATAATCTTGGTTCAAGCAATGTCTTGGGCTAGAAGCAGAAGGTTTTATAAGACTTTTTTAAGTGAATAATAAGTGACTCTTGGTAAAAGAACTATATTAAAAAAAATACGTAAAAGAGCAAGCAAAGAGGTATCATCATCCAAGCTGAGGGATTTTTATTTTTTATTTTTTTTAATAAAATGAAAAAAAGAAAAGAAAAGAAGAGGTATCATCCATTAATATTCAAAACATATTAGATCAAAACCTTCATTGAAACAATATTTTGAAAGAAATTATTAGTTTAAAAGAAGTGGTAAGTATGCAATATTAGAGAGCATAGAGTGTACGCCATTATACTATTCTTTCAAGCAAATGGATTATAAACGGTGAAAGTTACAAATAATAGTAACTTGCGCATCTATAATATAAGAGAATTAATAAAGAACAAACAAATGATCATTAAAATTATAAAGAGACATTTAAGAAAAAGAATCGACATACAACAGTAAAAAACAACACACATAAAAATAAAATATATAAAAACAAAAGTAGTAGTAATTTTCTAAAAATTACTAAAAATTAATCGGTAAGAGGGTTATTCAAAATAAAATTGATCATTTTCATATAATTGTCAAAGTGCCTTAATAACCTCTATTTAATTGAATTCTCAATGGTCACAGTATATAATTCATAATATGTTACGAAATAAAGGTGGTAACTTTTATTTTTCAATTGTGTTTTCCTTTATATATACTTAGGGGTGGGCATGGGTCGGGTCAAGCCGGATACTGGGCATTTCGGATACCCGAACCGCATGTTGTGGGTATTGAAAACTAGACTTGAGACCTGGTTATAGTGAATAATATCTATTGGTTCTCAGGTTTTGTGGGGGCTGGACGGGACGGGCTGCTTTTGTTAATTGGTTACAAATTTGCCATTGAGTACCTTATCATAATCGGAATAAAATGGGTGGTTTTCGTTCATTGGTACCACTGTCTATATAGCATCCAACCCCATTTGTATTGTAGGGAATCCTACTACAACATCCATGCGAATCTATTGCCCCCATTGGTGTTCTATGCTTAGGGAATTTTTTAAAAAGAAAAAGAAAAGAAAAAAAAAAACGGAAGAGGTATCATTCAATATTCACAAAATATTATATCAAAACCTCCTTTGAATTTTGCATGGGATAGCAAATGTACTGTTTAACTTTTTAAACGTTTTTCGTACTATTTACCTCTACACAAGATAGGTTTGGCGCGCCCCAATGGACATTTATGTTTCTTCATTTGACCATATGATGGACTAACTATTTAGGAAAAACCTTATCGACCATTTCCAAGCACTAGACTGTCATCATGGAATTAAGATCCTCTTCATTTGAAATAAACTGGATAATATCCAGTTAGTTATAGTGGAGGAGTATTTTTGTCCCCTCAAAAAGTGAAAAGATAAAAATATCCTTCCACTATAACTAACAAAATATTATCGAATTGATTTGAAATGGTGACTACCTGTTCCGTCATCATTGGTGACATATAATAAAGTAGAGTCCCCTATGGATATCCTACTCAACTTGCTGTGTTGCACTTGCTATCCTTTGATAAAACTTTGTACTATGAGTGTCGTAGGTCCAGCTCTTATATTGCACATGCAACTTTAAAATACTTTACTCTTTAAGTTTGACTTTCAAGGATCACTATTTGCATGTGCAGCTATTCTTTCTTTTTCAAATTTCTTTAAAATGAAACATTATCATAAAACATTAAGTCATATATTTGAATAAGCAATTGTAAAAATCTACTCAAGTTTGTACAATGAAGGTGGATCTTATATGAAGGCATATGATTCAGTCAATTGAGATTTTGCTCTTTATAGTCTTTGTTGTTTTGGTATGCCTGAAAAATTTATTTCCTTGGTTTGGGAGTGTATTACTTCTCCTTGATTTTTGGTGGCTGTAAAAGGTACTTTGGTTGGTTATTTTGAGGGGAAGAGAGGTTTTAGGCAAGGTGATCCTTTATCTTTTTATTTGTTTGTTTTGTTTATGAAAGTTTTGTCTAGTCTTTTGGCAGATTGTGTGGTTAAGAAGGAGGGATTTGGCTATCATCATCGCTGCTCTAAGGTTGGTCTCACTCATCTATGTTTTGTGGACGGTCTTCTTATTTTCTCGGAGGCTAGTGTGCGTTCTGTTAGTGATATTCAGAAAGTTCTTAGTGAGTTTGAGTCTCTCTTTGGTCTGAAGACAAATCCTAATAAGAGTACTTGTTTTTGTGCTGGGGTTTCTCATTTGGTTCAATCTCAGTTTCTTTCTACGTTGAAGATTGGTGAAGGTAAGCTTCCAGTTTGTTATTTAGGCGTTCCCTTGATTTCTTCTCAGCTGTGTGCAGCTGATTGTGACACTCTTTTGGAGAAAATTACTGCAAGAATAAATTTTTGGTTTTCTAGGAATTCATCCTTTGCTGCAAGGTTGCAACTTATTTCTCCTGTGCTGTATAGTGTGCAATTTATTGGAGTAGTATTTTCATTCTACTAAAGAGAATTATTAGAGCTATTGAACAAAAATTTAATAGATTTCTTTAGAATGGTAATGATGAAGGGAATGCTAGAGCTAAAGTTTCTTGGAGTGTGCTTTCTATGCCAAAAAAAGAGGGGGGTTTAAGCATTAAAAGTCTTGAGGAATGGAACCGGGTTGCCATGATGAGGCATATTTGGAGTTTGTTTGCGAAAGCTGGATCCCTTTGGGTTGCATGGGTAAAGGAAAATCTTCTAAAGGGAAATAGCTTTTGGCAAGTTTCTATCCCTCAGATTTGCACTTGGAGTTGGAGAAAATTGTTAAAGCTTAGAGATGAAGCAAAACATTTTATCTCTTTTGATGTTGGTAATGGGAAGAATATTTATCTTTGGTTTGATGCTTGGCACCCAGATGGGGTGCTCTATGAGAAGTATGGGCATAGAGTCATCTATGATGCTTATAGTAAACTTGAGGCTCGGTTAGACTCTATCATCGAGAATGGTCAATGGTATTGGCCTGCTGCTCGTTCGGATCATCTTGTTAATATTCAAAGTAGGTTGTGTATGAATCCTATTGGTGATGAGAATAAGCGAAAGTGGAATGCTTCTAAAATTGGTAAGTTCTTTTGCTCAGATACTTGGGATTCCATTCGGGTTAAGGAAAATGTTGTGGATTGGTGGGCTTTGGTTTGGTTTCCTTTTGTCAATTCCTAAACAAGCTTTCATGTAGTGTCCCAGAATTTTCAAAGCTATTTAAATAGATTATTTTGATAATGATGTTATTTTAATATCCATTGTAGCTAAGGATTTTAATTCTTGGGAAATTTATGAGAGTGGTAATTAGAGAATGGTAATTGGTGAAATAATAGGATAGTAAATATGTAGCACCTCAGATTTTGAAAGTCTTATTTTAGAGATATTAATTTGATGCTATGATTATATTCATATTAGGCAATGATGTTAATTCTTGAGAAATTTATGATATTGTATGAATGGTAATTGGAAATTGGTAGGTAGAATAGTAAGTGGTAGGTGGAATAGTAAGTGGTAGGTGAAATAGTAAGTGGTAGGTGGAATAGTAGGTGGTAGGTGAAATAGTAAGTGGTAGGTAGAATAGTAAGTGGTAGGTGGAATAGTAGGTGGTAGGTGAAATAGTAAAATGAGGGTATAATTGTAAATTGAAGGTAGAATAGTGTTTGATTTTCTCCTATAAATAAAACTCTTCTCCTTCACAATTTTCACAACTCATCTCCTCTCCCATCTCTTGCATATATATTCTTCCTTCTTCCGCTTTTTACTCGGTCTTTCTTCTTTCTAAGAGTATTTACTCAAAACAGAGAGAGAAAGGGCGAGACCAAGCGCTACAAGAAAGAAAGAACACAAGAGATAGCGGACTTTAGAAATTAGTTTCAAAAGATATACTAGTGGTGTTAGTCATATTGGAGCAACTGGATTCCTTCATACCACTTTTAGCTTCAGTCTAGAAGTAAGTAAATTCACTACCCCTTCTAAAGTTACTTCATGTCATGCTATTTATTCATTCTTTAGTAAATTGTAAATGATTATTTTATTTACGTATTATGAAGTTATGTTGCATGCATGAAGGATTTCTAAAAGAATTATTTAGAAAGTTTATATTTCTTTAAAGGCTTTTTAAGCACAACAAGTTTATATTTGGAAAAGTTTCCATTTTAAGAAAAGAAAGTTGAGAAATGATGATGATTATAAGAAAGAAAAATGATGATAAACCCTCCTACATGTTGCCCTAAGATGCATCAAAAGAAGTACAAAGAAAAGTACAAGAGATGAAATAAATGTTTATGAAATGAGGGCACATGTATGGAGGAGAGTATTTTTGGCCCCAAGATAAGATAAGATGAGAGTTCGGTACCGATACTCGGATGGAGGCGAAACCACTGAAGGAGGCTATGCCAGAAGGTGGTATTCCATCAACAGACCGTTGAGTGCACCAAGAAAAAGAGTTAATTGACGGTCGGGCATGGCTGAGGCCACAGTTCAGTGCCATGGTCACAAGGACCCGCAACCCTCGTGCACAGGGGTAATAGTGTACATGGGCCTTATTATGAGAAAATGATACTATATTTTCAACGATGATATGCTATGATGATTTACAGAGATGATTTATAAAGATTATTTATAATGATGCATTATGATGATGATTTATAAAGATGATTTACAACGATGATCTATTACTAGATGTAATAGTATGTATATGTTACGGGAGATGCAACCGTACATACAGATATTATTATGGCTAGAATTATATTTATTTGCGAAAACGATTTTCAAAACTGAGAACAAGGAGTAAAACTATTTATGGTTGTGGATTTTACTTGCTGGGCCCCCTTTGGGCTCATTCAGTTTTATTTCTTGTTTTCAGGTAGAAAGGACGCTGGAATAGGAGGCCGGAATGGGGATGAGAATTATTAATTTTCAAAGTCTTTTCATATCAGTGATAATAATAATATGATATTCCGCAACTAAAGTTTAATGTTTTCTAATTTCGCTTGTGATAAAATCTCTTGAATAATGTTTTATACATATTTTGTATCCTTTAAAATCAAGTACTCTGATAGACCTTATAGATCTTTGCAAGAACTTTTGTTATAAAAGAAGAAAAGTGGCAAACTCAGCCTTAACGGGCTGGGGAGGTTACAATTTTGGTATCAGAGCAAAGGTTATAAGGTTCTGGCAGACTTTTCAAAAAAAAAAAAAAAAAAAATTTGGGGGGGGGGGGTTAATGAGAAGCCACATTCCGGCCAAGTAGAGTGTGCATTGTTGTGTGGTCTCTAGTAAATGATGCATGAGCATTTTTCTAATGGTTAATTTTTGTTAAAAAAAAAAAAAAAAAAAAAAAAAAAAAAAATCATCTTAGTGTGATTAATTTGGAGGATTTTATTATTGTGATCATGTTAATGACGGAGATGAATTTTTATTTTATAGATAGGTTGTGATCTATAGTATCTGCCTATTTGGATTTGCGGCAGTTTTCTAGAGTATCGATTGATAAGGGTATATTTTAAGGTGTCTCGAGGATTTAGAAAAGATTATTGATCATGATTTAAAAATCGTATGATGATTTTATAGATTTAGGTTGCGAGCTAATTTGTGAAATTAATTTGGTGACAAAATGGTTTTATTGATTTAGGTTGTGACACAAATGGTGTAAGTGACTTAGTAACGAATGGTCTTATGGATGTCGGTTGTGAAATGATTCTTGAACTGAATTAATGATATAATAGTTTATATGAGTTTTTGGTAATGGCTAAGGTTTGGTTGATGACAATAATGATACTATGATTGATGTTGTAATATATGAATTGATGAATAAGGATTACGTAGTGGCATGAAGTGAATGCCTAAGTACTGCAGGGATAAATGCAAATGAGGTATACCCTAGAATCTATAAGATATTTTGATATATAAATTTGTGGTTTAAGGATTTTGATATTTTTGGATGATTGTGATGACTCTAAGGTACGATTCATGAAATCCTTGAGGTGATTCTTAGAATTTAAGGTGTTAGGTTTTCTATAATTGAGGTAAATTATATTGAAGTGATGCTTAAAGTTTTGAGTATGAATTAGTACTCCTAGGTTGTGGATAATATTTAAATTTTGAGGCATTAGTGGATATGAAATTATGAGAAATTTTAGTTACATGCCAAAGCTTTTGATATAATTTTCTTTTACTAAGTAAGGATAATGAATTATTATTCTTGAGGTAAATTGAAGCATAAAGGTAAGAGTTGAAAGACAATATAATATAGTGACATGATCTAAATTTCTCTTATAAGATATATGTTCAAAGATATTAAAGTATTTTAGAGGTTGATAACATGTGATGGTGCATACTTAGATGTTTTATTGAGTGATTAACTTGTTAAACAGATTGTTTGTTTAAAGGAAGTTATTATAATGACAGGATGATTATATATTGAATGAGTACTGAATGATTACGAAAAGAAATGTTTGGAGAACAAGCTCCTTATAATATTACATACCAGAGTCCAAAAAAAAAAAAAAAAAAAAAAGAAAAAAAAAAAAGAAGGAATTTGTTGCATAAAGAGACACGTGGTAATGATGAGCAGATGATTCCTCAGAGCTGCTCCAGGAAAATTATTTCTGCATAGAGAAAACCTAGTATGAGCAGAATCGTATATATTTATTTAATTGAATTATCAAAGGGAATATTTATTTCTAATGAGGTACCTGACTAGAGCGTGTGAGGAGAGACTTTCAACACCCCTGAACATCGACCCGGAGTTTTTCGTGCTGTCGCTGGAGACGTTCGGTATTCTTCTCCATTTCTAGCACCTTTGGTCCCAAGTATTCTGCGTAGGATAACATCATCTTTTTCAGCTGAGTATTCTCCTGCTTCAAATCCACGTGTTTTCGTTTGTAGTATTTGAGCAGTCGCTGTAAGACCCCGATTTGGTCTCTTGAGACTTTCAGCTCAACATTTCTGGCACTCAAACGTTGTGCCATGTCAGAAACTGAAGCAGCACCTTGGATACTGAATGCCAATGAGTTATTAATAGCATCAGTATCCGACCTATCAGCTAAGAACGTTTGATCCCGTGGAATTACGAGACCTTTGGCCACTGCTACAGCAGTAGAATCATGGAGCATGATAGAATCGTGAATAGTGATAAGACGATTGTCAAAGACAAAAGTTGGCTGCCATACGTTAGGATATGCAGCAGGTTCATTAGGGTGTGCAACAGGTACAACGGGAGGTATAGCAGGCACTTCAGGGGAAATAACAGACACCTCCGGTTGCACGTCAGGCATAACAATGGGTTGTGCTGCAGGAGCAACATTCAAATCGAGGTTGTTAACGGATGATGATGATACTCCCATATTTAGGAGAGTAAGGAAAAATAGTTGAGAATACGAAGAAATTGGGAGAGATGAAGTACTGAGAAGAGACTAAGCGTTAGGAACTGAAGGAATTTTTGTGAAGTTTCTGGAAGCAGCAGACGAGTAGCCTTAAAGAAATTTTTTTCACTTCAAGCGAAATGAACAGTAAACGACAAAGCGTTAGGCGACCTCGGGCCGCGATGGAAACTTTGTCAAAAGATCCCGTGAAAGTAGGATCTTGTCTCCTGTCATAATTCGACTGAGCTCATTTTTCAAACCCACTGTTCAATCAACGACTTCGAATATCATGCGTGGGCAACTGAATGAAATGTCATGCCAACGCGCACCACGCGCTCGTTCGTTATCCAGAAACCCTTCATATAAATTCACACCTCTTTCTCCATTGCAACGCATGCCTTCTGATCTTACCCCTTCACCTGAAATCTTCTGCTAATAGCCTTCCATACAATGAAAGCTCGACTGTTCTCCTAAGTTGAGCGTATCCTCAAGAGAAAAATGCAGCATCACAACATGATTCACAAACCCAACACCTTATACTCTCAATAGTAAACCATTGAAGCAAGATTATCGTTGATCATGTCCTGAGGAAGCAAGATTATCCTTGATCATGCTTCTCAGGCTAAATATCTCTCTTCTCTTCAAGTATCCATACATGACAGAAGAGAGAGAGCTTCCGATGTGGGTATTTTGATAGTCTCGGAAAGAGCTCACATGCAAATCATGTCCTGAAATGCTTTTCAAATCTTCATTTCTAGAAAGCAACATGACTATCTTTCTCTCTTTCTCTTCTTGACCTTGCAAGACCCAAGAGAGAAAGATTTTAGCATGTGTACTTTGGAACATCCAGCTTGGAAACTTACCCATATCCTACTTTGCTTGCTTATCAATTTCATCTCTAGAACGCAGCAAGCACAATATGTATTAGTCAAGAATGGATGAGAATCTTACATTTGATGTAATCGTGTATTTCGTTTGAGTTGAAATCATAATTACGAGTTTCTTTTGTTGAGTTATGATTTGTTAAGTAAAGATGTAGTACAGAGAGATTTGCTGATATTGTAACATCGACGCAAGATTTGGGATGAGAAAATAGAAATAATTGTGTATTTAGAATGAATCGAATTATGATGTCACTTCTGAGGTATATTCATGTAATGATGTTTGAATGTTGGTGCTATTTACTTTTACAGGTTTATGATGGTGAGAAGTTAATAATTATTAGAGCATCATATTAAAATTTCGTATGCATGATTTGGAATACTGAGATACTAAAGAGAATATAGGCAGGAATGATTTTTACACCTTTTTGATAAAATTGATTAAATTAGATCGAGAAAATTATTGCAGGCTTGAAATGAGGACTATGATGTTTGGAGGTATAAACTATTGATCACATGATTTATTAATTTGATGTTTAAACCTTGATTGTAGACTGTTGATGAATAACTCGATTGTTGTTATTGAGGTTGGAAAGAAACAATGGAAAAGATGTTGAGGTATGATTTTAGTGTGAACTGATGAATGATTGCAGAAATCGTGACTTTAGACTGTGAATAAGATTTACTCCTAGTAGAAGGAGATAAAATTTCAATATGATAAAAGAGAGTAGGCTTTGATGAAGGATTGAAAGGATTATTTAAATCTGAATCCCTCAACTTGAAGATTGGACGATAATATTATAGGTTTTAATTTCGAGGACGAAATTCTAATAAGGAGGGAAGATTGTAGTGTCCCAGAATTTTCAAAGCTATTTAAATAGATTATTTTGATAATGATGTTATTTTAATATCCATTGTAGCTAAGGATTTTAATTCTTGGGAAATTTATGAGAGTGGTAATTAGAGAATGGTAATTGGTGAAATAATAGGATAGTAAATATGTAGCACCTCAGATTTTGAAAGTCTTATTTTAGAGATATTAATTTGATGCTATGATTATATTCATATTAGGCAATGATGTTAATTCTTGAGAAATTTATGATATTGTATGAATGGTAATTGGAAATTGGTAGGTAGAATAGTAAGTGGTAGGTGGAATAGTAAGTGGTAGGTGAAATAGTAAGTGGTAGGTGGAATAGTAGGTGGTAGGTGAAATAGTAAGTGGTAGGTAGAATAGTAAGTGGTAGGTGGAATAGTAGGTGGTAGGTGAAATAGTAAAATGAGGGTATAATTGTAAATTGAAGGTAGAATAGTGTTTGATTTTCTCCTATAAATAAAACTCTTCTCCTTCACAATTTTCACAACTCATCTCCTCTCCCATCTCTTGCATATATATTCTTCCTTCTTCCGCTTTTTACTCGGTCTTTCTTCTTTCTAAGAGTATTTACTCAAAACAGAGAGAGAAAGGGCGAGACCAAGCGCTACAAGAAAGAAAGAACACAAGAGATAGCGGACTTTAGAAATTAGTTTCAAAAGATATACTAGTGGTGTTAGTCATATTGGAGCAACTGGATTCCTTCATACCACTTTTAGCTTCAGTCTAGAAGTAAGTAAATTCACTACCCCTTCTAAAGTTACTTCATGTCATGCTATTTATTCATTCTTTAGTAAATTGTAAATGATTATTTTATTTACGTATTATGAAGTTATGTTGCATGCATGAAGGATTTCTAAAAGAATTATTTAGAAAGTTTATATTTCTTTAAAGGCTTTTTAAGCACAACAAGTTTATATTTGGAAAAGTTTCCATTTTAAGAAAAGAAAGTTGAGAAATGATGATGATTATAAGAAAGAAAAATGATGATAAACCCTCCTACATGTTGCCCTAAGATGCATCAAAAGAAGTACAAAGAAAAGTACAAGAGATGAAATAAATGTTTATGAAATGAGGGCACATGTATGGAGGAGAGTATTTTTGGCCCCAAGATAAGATAAGATGAGAGTTCGGTACCGATACTCGGATGGAGGCGAAACCACTGAAGGAGGCTATGCCAGAAGGTGGTATTCCATCAACAGACCGTTGAGTGCACCAAGAAAAAGAGTTAATTGACGGTCGGGCATGGCTGAGGCCACAGTTCAGTGCCATGGTCACAAGGACCCGCAACCCTCGTGCACAGGGGTAATAGTGTACATGGGCCTTATTATGAGAAAATGATACTATATTTTCAACGATGATATGCTATGATGATTTACAGAGATGATTTATAAAGATTATTTATAATGATGCATTATGATGATGATTTATAAAGATGATTTACAACGATGATCTATTACTAGATGTAATAGTATGTATATGTTACGGGAGATGCAACCGTACATACAGATATTATTATGGCTAGAATTATATTTATTTGCGAAAACGATTTTCAAAACTGAGAACAAGGAGTAAAACTATTTATGGTTGTGGATTTTACTTGCTGGGCCCCCTTTGGGCTCATTCAGTTTTATTTCTTGTTTTCAGGTAGAAAGGACGCTGGAATAGGAGGCCGGAATGGGGATGGGAATTATTAATTTTCAAAGTCTTTTCATATCAGTGATAATAATAATATGATATTCCGCAACTAAAGTTTAATGTTTTCTAATTTCGCTTGTGATAAAATCTCTTGAATAATGTTTTATACATATTTTGTATCCTTTAAAATCAAGTACTCTGATAGACCTTATAGATCTTTGCAAGAACTTTTGTTATAAAAGAAGAAAAGTGGCAAACTCAGCCTTAACGGGCTGGGGATGTTACATTTCATCACTTGGTTAGCAATGATGGATGCTTTGACCACTGGGAGGAAGTTGTTGATATGGGGGTTTCAAGGGGATGTGAAATGCATTTTTTGTAAACATGGAGATCATTTATTTTTTGCTTGTGGTTATAGTAGCAGAATTTGGCAGCAGGTTATGAGTTTATGTAGCGTGCTTAACCCGCCTACTTGCTGGGAAGATGTAGTTTCTTTTGGGTTCGAGAAGTGGAGGGACGAAACTATGAAGGCTTATTTGTGTCTGCTAGTTTTTACTTCTACAATATATAATATTTGGAGGAATCGTAATGCTTTGAGACATAACAATAATCCGTGCACTGAAGAAAAGCTTATTTAACGTATTAGATGGGAGGTGAGGATTTTGTTTGCTACAAAAGGTAGATTTAAAAAGACTAGAGGAAATGATATTCGTTGTAGTGCTTGAAGTATAGATGGAATATTGGTTTAATCTTGTGGGGTTTTTTTTGCTTGTATAGGTGTTTTCAGCTTTAGCTAAGTGTTTTAGCTTTTCTTTGTAAAGTGTTTAGTTGTTGGTTAATGAAAGTTACTCATTCATTAAAAAAAAAAAAAAAAAAAAAAAAAAAAAAAAAAAAAATTGGCACACTTTTCATGAGAAAATAATTTCGCACATTTAATAAAATCTGATGCTTAATGGTGACTTTTTTTATTTTATTTTTTATTTTTTTATTTTTATTTATAAAAATAAATGTCAATTTATTTTTATAAATTTTGTCTTTTCCACTTTCACTGAACCAACAACTCTTTCTTTTAACTCATGAACATGTCACTCTTCCTAAAGTACACCTACACGTGCATGCATCCAAAATGATAGGGTTTTAGTATTGGTATATTTGGATGATCAAAACATATATTGTAACTTTTTTAAGTGTTCTGGTTGTAGATGTTACGATTTTCACATGCAGAAGTTTTACAACCTTTCTCTTTTAAAAGGATGTTATTAGGCAATTGGTGATAGGGGTGCAAAGGCGGGCGGTTAAAAACCGCCCGCTAACCGCTAACCGCTATAACCGCCAACCGCCTAACCGCCTAACCGTCTAACCGCATTAACCGCTAACCGCCTAACCGCTATAACCGCCTAACTGTTAGCGGTTAGCGGTTATTGGGTCTACTAACCGTAACCGCTAACCGCTAACCGCTTTTTTATATAATATATTTTTATAATTATAATTATAAAAATATTTATACATATAACATAATCACTTGATTATTAAATCACAATTTTTTTAAAAAATAATTAAATCACAATTTGAGTATTAATATATTATCACTATAATTTATATGATTATATCATATAATCACTAGATCATTAAATCACAATTTTTTTTAAAAAAAATAATTAAATTACAATTTGAGTATTAATATATTATCACTATAATTTATATGATTATATCATATGAGATTGATTATTAAATCATTTGATTATATAATAACAAATTATACATATATAATATGACATAACTCATAAGTATACCAATTCATACTAATACAACAATTAAATATCTAGAGACTTATTTCCAATGTATGTTATAAACTTATAAGTCTATATATGTTATAAGTCTATATAAGTCTACATATGTTTATGAATAATATAAATGTATAATATCAATACTTAATCATATGATTCAATGACAATTCAAATACTTTATTCAAGATTTCAAGTGAATCATATTATTAATGTACAATGATGATTAATATAAACACAATGACCAATGACCAATGACCAATGTGTTACTTATAAACACAATTTAGGTATTAATGTATTATTATTATAATTTTAGTAATTTATATATTATCACTATAATTGATATGATTATATCACATGATGACTTGATCATTAAATCATATGATTATATAATAATAAATAATACATATATAATATGACATAACTCATAAGTGATAAGTCTACAAGTTAATCATATGATTCATGTACAATGATAATCACAATTGATTCAATTGAATTAAACAATATATTACTTATAACTACAAGTCTACAATTTAATTAAAGCATTATTAGATACTTTAGGAATTTAGGATTTAGGAATTTGAATATTACCATTTACCATTAGATATTAAGTTCAATTCAAAGAAAAAAGATTATAAGTAAATATGATAAGAATTTAAATAATTAACCGGTTATGATTTAATATTTAAGGAAATTTTTTTAAAGTACAAGTAAATGTAAATTTTGGGTCAAATATTTTTTATTTTTCAATATGGGCTCTTTTTATAGCAATTGGGCCCAAGAAGATATTAAAAATACAAGAAGAAAAAAAATGAGGGTAAAAAAAAGCCCAAAAAAATAAGTCCAAAAAGCCCAAAAAAAAGCCCAATTTAAAAAAAGCGGTTAGCGGGCGGTTATCTATTTCGCTAACCGCTAACCGGCGGTTAACCGCTAACCGTTAACCGCTAGGCGGTTAGCGGTTACGGTTAGTAAAATCTACTAACCGCTAAGGCGGTTACGGTTAGCGGTTATTGCCACTAACCGCTAACCGTAACCGCCTTTGCACCCCTAATTGGTGACTACCCTAAGCCTTCAAAAAGCTTAAACACTTTGCTTATGTATGTCAAGCGAGTTTTGTTTTAGAGCTTCCTTTGCCATCTCTCTTGGAGTTGTTGTTCAAGCTTGAAGTTTACCAGTAGGTTGGTAAGGATTCTATTTAAACAAGCTTTGCCAGTGAGGAGTTGGAGTTGCCATGGGCAAGAGGCAAGTGAGGAATTTGTCTGCGTAGACATTACTCATTATAAAGGGTTGTAAGTGTACTATGCTTATGCATTAAATCTTCTTTAGTGATTGGTTTTCTCAGTTTGACTGCCCCAATTTGATTTTGCCTTTGATTTGTTGGTCAAAAGGTTTCCACTTCTTCAACAAAATCCTTGTTTTGGCTGTGTGGTGATTGAACATATTCCATAATCAAAGAAATTTATTTCCTTTATTATGCATCAAAAAGAAAACTTACAAGTTCAAATATGTAAGAATCTAACATTTCAGACTCGGAATACTTTAGAAAACATTAGAAAATATATTGAGAAAAAACTAAAAACACCGTTTCATCTTTATGTGTTAACCATATCCTTTCTACATGCCAAATTAATTGTCACAAATTTTTTTAAGCGCTCACAAATCATGCGAAAAACTTAAAACAAAATTGTTGTGATGGAACCCCACAACTAATACTAGAAATATATTGATAATAATGACTCCTTTCGGGTAGGAGAGACCACAATAACTCCTTTCGGGTAGGAGAGACCATAAACTCCAATTAGGAATGGAGGAAAGCCACAATGCATGTTTATTAATCTCTTTATGAAAATAAACTCCCTATTTATAAGATAAGGAATCCAAGTAAAAGATGGAGTACTGGAAAGACTAATTAATAAAGGACTCCAACATAAACTAGGACTCAGACTTAAACTTGGAATATAGACTCCTTATTGTACTAGTAGACCTTTCTCCTTGTCCTAAAATAACAAGTAGACAAGTCCCTTAATTGCCAACCCTCAATTGTCAGATGAATGAAAAATGGATCAAACTCTTTTGGAAAAAAATTATTAACCTAGCTAGTTTAATATATGAAAAAAAAAACAAAAAAATCCCTAATCAATTTTAGGACTTTTTTAAAGCATCACAAAAAATTGTGATTATAGCAACTTTTGTTGTAAAAAATACAACAACACTGTTTTGAATGGTAGAAATAAGAAAAATAGCAAATGTACTCCAATTGACTTGAAGCATTCCAAATCAGGATAAATATCGTGTAGGACTGAGAACGATAAACAAAAATGGTTGGAGCCGTTGGAATTAATTAAAATCCAACACAGACAACATGCAATAGCTGAAAAGCATAAAGAACATGTGTATAAGATCTAACCATGTTTTCTTGAAGTTGGTTTTTGATACCACTTGTTGAGATCATGCATATAAAAAATATACGCATAGAAAATAATCTCGTAGACCGTTTCATCAAGATATATTAACAAGGCTAAAGTATTAAAATTAATACCCAAATGAGTGTTATTTACATGAGTTTTTGGCCTCTCCTAGGCATGTTGGGCTATATAATTCTGATTGAAATTCTTCTTACATGTTTGATGATGCTAGATTTTTGTTCTTGAGGATTTGTTTGAGAGTTTATATTTTCTCTTTGATGACTGAATATGACTGTGAATATGGGTTTACAAATTACTCTCAAGTTTTTTGAGAACTAGATAGAAGCATAAACTAAGAAAATAATATTTTTGCTTCTTTCTCTGTATATTTTACAATTATCTCTCAATTGTTTATGCACACTCTTATACCTTGTCCTACTCTATGGTTCTCTATTTATAGACTTCTGAATACTTGGAGAGATAAGAAAAGCGCATTCTAGAATCCTAGGAGTTCTAGGATTTATGGTCACACTTGTGACCGTTACTCTCCCCATGTGCCTCCTAGGGCTAGGTTTAATCCTAGCCCCTTTTTCCTTTGGCTTGGGTTTTATTCCATTAGACCAATGATCTTTTAACTCCTTAAGCCTTTAGGAATTAAATCACTGAGCTCAATGTTCTTTTAACTGCTTAAGCCTTTAGGAATTAAATTCACAAGTCTATAAACTCCAAATAACAAGTCTTAAATAAATAACTAAGGTCTAAGGCCCAAAACCAAATAATGATTTTACATTAGTTCAAAGAAGGACCTAAAGAAAAAAAATACAACTAGCTCTAATAGGCCCGTGATATTTGTCATTCATGACTTGTCACATGTTACTACTAATTATAATTGATTCCACTAAACAAATGTGAATACTCTCTAATTCAAAATTTTGAATTTAATCGACTTGTTTATTTAATGCATAATACCCCTTCATGGAATATTTCGTAGTCTAATCAAAGCCAATAAATTGTCACTTTAATTCACTTCCTCTTGTTCTTGAGTATCCAATTTAATTACATGATTATTCTTTGTACTCTTGGAGACTCCATCTTACTATGTACACAAAAGTTTCAGTATCTCCCACCGAAACACTTAGGCTTGAGCTTTAAATAATCATTTCCATAAAATTTATTTCAAATAATATTCCTTATAATTTTGTTATATATAAATGATTTGGATTCCTTCTTGAAGATGGCGTTTCTACAATGTTACATGCGATCACTGAGATTTGAATTGTAGGAAGGTCTCACTTCTTGATGAATCAAAGTGACCTACACTTTACATCTGAATTCACAATCTTCTCAGAATTTAGAGTAACTGTTATAAGCTGTTATGCATGTACATCATACTTATGACAATGCTAAAAGAAGTAAAAACTTCACTTTAGACTCCTGAACTATCGTGCATTTTGAAAAAACCTCTCTAAATTCAAAAACTCTCAATTTAACCCTATGAACTTTCAATCTGAGTTAATTAACCCTCATCAGTTAGATTTTAAACATTAAAAATGATACAATGATGTTTATACCCCTGACTTTTTTATTTTATAAAATTCTAAATTTACGTTTAATTTCAAATTAAATTTTTTTTAAAAAAAGTTATAAAAAAAAATTACTACAGTGACCTAGGCGGGTCTCGGCCAGAGACCCACCGTGGGTCTGTCCACGACCCAGTGTGGGTCAGGAGACCCATGGTTGGGTCACAGTCGCAACTTAGCTTGGGTCTACTGGGTCACGACCAGTCGTGGGTCTTTTTGAATTTGGTCTTTTTAGGCATTTTAGTTCAAAGTTAACGGCTAAAACTAACGGACGATGGTAAATTGATTGAAATTGAAAGTTTATGGGTGTAAATTGAGAGTTTTTATAATTTTGGAAGGGTCTTCTCAAAATGTGCGGTAGTTTAGGGGTCTAAAGTGAAGTTTTTCCCTAAAAGAACGATCACTCACATGGTCGATTCGTTGCATAGAATCTCATTACTCCTATACCAACATATTAACCTGAAGTACACTTGATCAAGATAAATAATTAAGATTGATATTTATTGTCTAGCTATATGGATTCTTAGTTCCATTTACAACTACAAGGAGCAATTTATAAGTTATAAGGACCTATGCCTATGATCTTTTGTGTGATAATCCCTTAACACATACCATAGTCAAATACAATGTAACTTAATGACTTGACATGTACATGATAGGACAACACACACACACACATATATATATATATATATATACACATCAGTGTATATGCCCAATATTCAATTATAAAACCAGGGAATAAACAATATTATTTAATTACAAGCAAAATATCATTCAACCGATTAGAGTTTTGGAGACCGTCTCAACATTACCATCATGACACTCTGCTTCAAAGATAAGTACCGAGATGTACTAAAGAATAGCCATCATTAATGGGATTTTTGTTTAAGCTTGTTTGACTTACTCGTTGATAAAGGTGCCTTTTTTTTATTTTTTTATTTTTTTTTTCAATATGGGAGATGATTACAATAGAAGGAACTAAAAAAAAAAAAAAAATGGTGGGCAACCCTAACAAAGATCCGTAATAAATTAGAAAAATAGCGAAAAAAAACAAAGAACCAAAAGCAAATAAATGACTCGGCTCATGATAAAGGTACTTGAACAATATAAATGTTCTCACTTTACGCTAATTTTTCTTGCAAACTGGCCAGGCTCAGAGTGAAGTACCCATTGGTTTTGCATAGCAGGCTTATCATTGACTGGATTGTTAGAAATATAATATAGCGGAAACATAAATATATATGGGTATCACCTGCATCAAAAACAAGATCTCATGTAGTTGTTCCTTGTGCTTTTGCCCTTGAGTCTCTAGCATTTTATCTCCGAGTGGTGTAACCGCTACTAGAGGGATACTTACAATATCAAATGTAACAACCAAGGAAAAAGCATTAAGCACATTTGCGTTATCACTCCAAAACAACTAGACAATTTGGAGCTTTGCGAAAATCATTTATAAAGCACAGTTTCACATAGTAAATAAACAATGTAGGACTAATTAGCACTTATAAGTGTCTTTATAAACCACTCACTCTATGTGAGCTGCTCATCTTCCCAATATGATATTGTGGTGTTACAGACTCTCATTTTAAATCTCTAACATTCAGAACCACATGCAGTGTTGACAATGCCGCATGATATTACTAGGTGGCTAATACCATTTTACTAAGCTATCTTAAGCTTAGCTGTTGAATATATATGTGTTAGTGTAAAAAGATGAAGCCCCACATTGAAAAGATGTAAGAAGTGTGAGTGATTAATATAACATTGCTGGGCCTAAACCTATAGGCTTAAGCTTTTGGATTCTATATATGGTGTCTCAATATGCTATATTATGGCTAACTAAAAAGACTTTCCAATGTATCAATCTCCCTAACTAGTGGCATAATAAGCTGATGGTGATGTACAATATGGTGGAGTGGCGCAAGCACAAACAAAAAGTTTCCCGGAGTACAGACAAAAAGGTGCAAAGTGCGAGCATGAATGAGCATCCTTGAAGTGAAGGGAAAATGGTCATGGCATGAGCTTGACCATGGTTCATGGAGTAGGAACATGCGCATGCTATGAGCATGGAACAAGCGTCCCTAGAGAAGAAGTTCATGGCACAAGGCACACAACAAGAGTCCATGATGTAGGGAGTCGGGACAAAAGTGCATGGTGCAGACAAGAAAATTAAAAAAAAAAAAAAAAACTCACATAGCCCACCAGTAATCTTGGAGATGGACAAAAGGCTTCCAATTTGAGGGGGAGTGTAGCAATGTGGTGATGGATTCGCACATAAAGGGGAGATTGTTGAATATATATATGTGTGTGTGTGTATGTGAGTGTAAAAAGATAAAGTCTCACATTAGAAAGATGTAAGAAGTATGAGTAATTAATATAGAATTTCTGGGCCCAAACATATAGGTTTAAGCCTTTGGGTTGTGTGGTGTCTCAATATGCTATATTATGGCTCACTAAAAGACTCCTCAAAGTATCAATCTCCCTAACACCAACTAATCGGACCAGTACCTCTAAGCCCATCACCAAGGACTAATCTACAAACTAAGCTGGGATTTAAAGTATGAGTGTCACATTAACAATCTAAGTGCCTCACCACTCTAAAAAATCAGAAAGGGAGATCATTATCCCACGTTGCAACATCCAGCCTAAGAACACTTTTTCTCCTTGTACATATAAAGCTTTCTCAAGCTCTCATTTTTAATACAGGTAACCAACATGATTTTAAGGCTGTAATGAATTGTGTGGAGGAACTTCCGAAATGTTATTGCACAAAACTAAATGTTGGGACGGCTGCCTCCACTTATTTCTACATGAACACAAAAGCACAGAGCTAGACACAAAAAAACAAAACTAAATGTTGTGGTTGTTGATAAAAAAAACGGCTATTTTTTTTTTTTTTTTTTTTAAAAAAAGACTGTGATGGCATCTAATGTGCACTCAAAAATGATTTTTGAAACAACAAATTTGAAAAATTATGACTTCTAAAACAGTCCATTGTGTCCAAATCACATAAACTTAGGTCGATCTGCAGGGAAATCAAAATCTGTCCAACTAGTGGACATGGGTTCTCCATGCATACCATGACTTTTGAGATATTTGGAATAGCTAGTCTTGAGAAAAGATCATAAATTAAAAAGGAAAAAAACAAGGAAGATCGGTGGATATATGTAGCCGAGATAAAATTTATTCAATTGGATTCCATATTTGGGACCAAAATGTGGAAAGTATGCACAATGCATGTTCTCATTGGGTAAATGAAAGAAGGAAACACATGTGGAGGGCCATAAAACATATCAGCCACTGACCAAAAAGATGTATATTCACCAAATCTTTTCAGCAGCAGTCAATTCCTGCTAACAAATAATGTGCAACTTTGTTTATTTATTTATTCATTCTTATTAACCTGAGGTTACTTACTATATCTTTTATTGCAAATTTCATTACAGATTGAGGTGACAGTCCATAATTAATAAAAAAAAAAATCTGAGCTTATAATACACCGAATATTTTTGGTAAATGATAATGAGATTGATGACATGGACCTAACCAGGGGAGCATATACGCAAAGTGGGAACTTTCTTATTTTGTGTTATTTCCATTGAAAGATAAAGTGGGGGTGAGCAAGTATGAAGCTTAAAGATGCGATTGGGTGGTTATAGCCTAATTGGGTGAGTTCTGTTCCCACTTGCCGCCAATATGGAGAATCTTCAACTTCCACCTCAACTGTAGCTCCACTAAATGGCCGATATTTTGAGGACCAACTCCGAAAGCTAATGAGTTTGTCTACTCTGAGCCATAGGTGGGGAGAAAAGTTGGCCCGGAATGGGATGGTCTTTTGACTACCTACAGGTCTACCTAATCAAGTAGAACGATTTATTATCATTATTATGATGTTAAACTTTTTCACTTGAGACCTATAAAAATAAAGATTATGATTATGGAATTCTATAATCATAAAAATAATCTCACTGGTTTGTATCGTATTGCTTTCTTAAAAATGCCGCAAACAACTAGCGGCTTTTTTCAAATCTAACGACATTATGTGCTGTCGAGAAATTTTAAAAGTCTCTTTTGTGTTATTTATGTGCGGTCAACTGTTCAGCATTTCCACTGAGGTGTATAGCCAATGCGCGGTCCTCTCTATAGAGGCCCCATGTCCCACCCTATTTGTGGTGTCTAGATCCAGCTCTTCCCTTCAAAAGCTGAGACTCTTTTACAACTTTTTGAATTGATTGGAAAGTGCAAATAGCTCCAATTGTGATGCTCCCAAAGTATTTAACTAATATATAGCCTTAAAGTGTTACTAGCAACGTCCCCATATTCATTTAACAAGTAAATGATACGGAAAGTTACCATAACTTCTAACACATTAGGTAAGTATGCAGCGGGAATGTATATATGTGTATATATATATATTTTAAGAATCACAATAGCTATAAGACTAAGAGCATGTTTGGGATTGTATTAGAAAAATAGAGTTTTTAAGACAAAAAATGTTTTTTTGGCAAAAACTTCATTTTTAAACTTTTGCTAAAAGTGCGTTTTGGCCATTTTTTGACCCTTAAAATCGCTTTCATTTTTTTTTTTACCACAATGATACTTTTTTTTTTTTTTTTCAAACGGACTTTTTGAGTGTAAAACACATTTTTAAGTCCTTCAAACGCACAGGCTCATGACACACCCAAACAGACCCTAAATCACAATTAGTATTATTAACTAGAGCAGCCACTAAACTGCAATATCACCAATTCTTATCAATTCTAATGACAATATGGCCACAGACCAAGCAAATAAGCTATGTCATTAGAAATAAAACAGACCCAATCATAAAATGTCAATGGTACATAAATAAGTTTATTTAGGAAATCATCATACGTCGTAGGACAGTCTATAGATAACAAGGAATCATATAGGAAATCCTCAAGAACCCTTAAAAAAGACTCTAAAATAGCATACATGAATGTCAGCCAAGGTCTCTTAATCTTCATTTGACGCTTCCTCCAGTAGGCACTCTACACTACCAAACAAAAAACACGCTAAGTCGTCTATAGTCACCCTCGAGAGTGGTACTCCCTAGGACCATACTTGATACTAGTCTTCTTTATAAAATAAGGATGTTTCCATAACTTATTGAGTAATATTTGGGGATTATGCCCTAAATACCAAAGATAACATATTAATGTTTGACATTCAGTGTTTGTAATGAATATAAGTTGTTATTCATTGATTAAGTTATTTGAGCATATGACATATAGTATTTTACATGCTTATTACAATTATATATGTTATGCATGTGAATGGTCCTTGGATTATATTGAATATGGTCTATGAGTGTGAGTAATGGGGTTATCACACAAGATCTTAGGCCTTGTTTGGTTCGCGGAATAGACCCTTAAAAAGAAATAGCTAATCCTATGATATAGCTATTCTTTTGTTTGGTTACACACTATTCCTATGAATAGTTTATTCTCATGGGACTACTAATCTCATACACACATAATTAGCTAAGCCACTAAAAAATGAGTGGCTTAGCTAATCCTTAAGGAATGTAATACATTTTTCAAGAATACCCATATATATATAAGTTTAAACTTAAAAAAAATAAAAAATAAAAAAATATTTAAAATAAAGTGGGTGGCTTGACCACCCATTGGGGTCGTCGACCACCCACAGAAGTGGTTGGGGGTGGTCGTTTCTATGGGTGGCCTACCATTTTATTTCAGGTTTTTTGTTTTTTTGTTTTTTTTTTTTAATGAGTTTGAAAAAAAGAAGAAGGGGTTTTTCGTAATTTTGATTCAATTCCAATTTTTCCATGTCTGTTGTTACCAAACTAAGGAATATGAATAGCTATTCTATTCTATACTCTTTTATTCTTAGTAGTAGCTATTACTTTTCCAATTGATTAGACATTCCGTGAACCAAACGAGGCTTTAGCTCATAATCCTTGTAGTCTTAAACTTTGAATAGTTCTTAGTTGGTTGAGTCTTGATGATATATCTTGATCAAGCGAAGTTGGAGACTTTGGGCTGATGTGTAGGTGTTATGCAGCGTGACGTCATGGGTGCGAAGACAAATAGCAATAGAAGGAACAAATATTGCTTAGAACCTTGAGTCTATCAAGGATCTAATAAATCTTTTTAAAACGCTAGAGTCTATCTAGGGTTTGAAGGAAAAATATGAAGAAACTCAACTCTGAACTTTCTTATTGATAAAAACTGAATAATAATCAAAAGCTACATTTTGGAGGCTATAAGCATGTATTTATTTACCCTAAACTCCTAACCCTAGTAGTGAATAGAAATTAAGTCGATTTAAAACTCTACGCTGTCCGTTCGAACGGAACATACCTCCGTTCGGATGGTCACAAAATAAAACTGAAATTAAGTACATAAACTGAAATAGAACATATGTGTTCGGACGACCTTCGAATGGGCTATCGAACGGACGTCTTGGGAATTACTATGGGTAATTTCCGATGTTGGCCATTCAAACGGCCTTCGAACGGGGCATCGAACGAATGTCTCGGGAATTACTATGGAGAACTCTCAGGAGTGGCCTGTTCACTAGACCATTTGGACGAGCTATCGAACGGCGGTCCCTACGATTGTTTTGCTAGTTCTTCTGCACAAGGCTGTGCTCTCGTCTTGAATCCTCTAGTTGGCATGGTTCCTTGGGGCCCCTTGACACTTACATCTGCACGAGTCTTCCTCATGAATTCCCAAGCATTCCGATCTACATCATTCTCCCCAGGTTGGAGAGAATTCGCCCTCAAATTCGCATCTTCGTCAGAAGAGTCGCCTGTGAAAGGAATGAGGTGCTTGACATTAAAGACATCAGACGTCTTAGTATGGTTAGGAAGCTTCAATTGATAGGCATTCAGATTAATCTTCTCAACAATGTCCACTGTACCAATATTGCGGGCAGCCAATTTGTTCTATTCATTGACAAAAAACCTATCTTTAGTCAAGATAGCCCACACAAATCCCCCTCCTTGAACTATAGAGCATGCCGTTTCTTGTTCGCATCCATCTTATACTTTGTTAGGTTTTAGATTGGCCTATTTCAATGACTGTTCATGTAATGGTTATGTATTTAAAAATTTGAGTGTTTGTGTGTAAAACCTTAAGGGTTGTTTGAGGGGTAGTCTGTGTTGTTTTTAGGGTCTTCAAAGGAGTTTTCTATTTTCTCGTCAGAACCCTCGTCAGAACGGGAAGTGTAATGAGACTGATTGAAGAACTTCTAGTTTCCCATCAGAAGCCCATCAGAATGGAACATGTAACGGGAACAAATATTGGTCTCCTTATTTTTTCGTTAGGAAGCTCATCAAGACGAGGATGTGACGAGAGCATTTTTGGACTCCTTGGTTTTTCGTTAGGAACGGCGTCAGAACGAGGATGTGACGAGAGCAAAAGTTGTACTCCTTGGTTTCCCATCAGAAACTGCTTTAAGACGCTGATGTGATGAGAGCAAAGTTGGATTCCCTGATTTCTCGTTAGGAACCCTGTCAGGACGGGACATGTAACGGGACCAAAGTTGGATTCCATGGTTTCCCATCAGCTAGTTCGTCAAGACAGAACATGTGACGAAGCATAGGCATTTGCCTTCCCGTTAGAATGGGATCGCTGTCTCATTAAGACATGGAAATTTCCGATCTTCGAAATCTATTCTTCCCTAGATAACGAGAAAGTGTCCCATTATGACGTGACGAATGAAATGTTTCCTCTATAAGGGATTTCTGTCATTGTTCACTCTTTAGACTTTGAGATTTTATTTTGAGAGCTCTCTTTTCTCTGAAGTCTCATTTTCACCACTAGCACTAGTTCCTGGTGGTTTTGATTTTCAAGAGGGGACGTGATATAACTTGAAGCTGTCCTTTCTCTTAGTTGGCGTGTTAGCCTTTGGTGTATTGCCTTGCTCACTTGATGATGATGAAGCTGGAATCTTTGATGGGTGTTTGTTGAAGAAAGTCTACCGAAGGGTCGATAAAGGAAATTGCTTCTTGAAGATGGTCACGATGGAGACAAGTTGGGAGGTTTGTCGTTCTTACTAAGTTCAGAGGTACTCAGGGGTGTGGAATTGTCTGTTCTGTAACTGTAAATCTTCGTTTAGCGATTTCCTAGGTTTGGCTGTCCCGGAGTAATTTTTACCTTGAGGTACTCAAGGGTTTTCCACTTCGTAAACAAACCTTATGTTGTGGCTGTGTTCGTTTTTTACTTCCGCTGTGCATGTTATACGTTTAATAATATGGCTTAGTTATTTCCTGTTGAAATATTTGGTTGCTAGAGGTAGAACATGATCCTAGTAAACTTTCATACTTCGCCATTGACTGTTGTAAATTTTGGACGGTTAGCTTGTGGCCTTCTAGTATCTGAGCAATCAAGTCCTTAGCTTTAGCATGTGTTCTCTTCAAATTAGGAATAGGTTTTGAATCCAACGGCACATGAGAATTATGCCCATAGATGATGGTAAATGGGCTAAGGCCGGTACTCCGATTGGTTGACCAGTTAAAGGTGAACTCGGCTTGGTATAGCTTTTGATCCCACAAATTAAGATGCTCCCCCACCAAGCTCCGAAGTAAGGCCCCCATTGATCGATTGATGACCTCCGTTTGCCCATTAGTTTGCGGGTGGTAGGCACTGTTGAAGTCAAGTCTTGTGTGAGACAATTTCCATAAGCACCACCAAAAGTGGTTAAGGAACCGCGTGTCACGATCAAAGACTATGGACAATGGAAACCCGTAGAGTCAGTAGACCTCTTGGAAATACACTTGCGCCACATTCACGGCATCAGAGGTCTTGTTGCAAGAAATTAAATGAACCATCTTAGAAAATCGATCAACTACCACAAAGATGGAATCATTACCTTTTTGGGCCCTTGGCAAACCCAAAACGAAATCTATGCTCACGTTGGTCCTTGGCCTTTCCGGAATAGTAAGTGGCATATACAATCTGGCATTAGTAGCCATTCCCTTGGATACTTGGCATATCTGGTAGCCCCGCATAAACTTCTCCACCTCCCTCCTCATACTCGGCCAATAGAACTGATCCACTTTCAATTGGAGTGTCTTATCCCGCCCCATGTGACCTTTATTGTGACGCTCGAGGATAATCTTCAACCGTAAACTGCCTTTAGGAATGCATAGCTGAGTTCCTTTGAAGAGGAACGCATTATCCAGACCAAAGTCTCCCCTCGCTCTAGATGTCACATCACTAGCAATAGGACCAAAGAACAAGTCAATAGACAATGAATCTTGTAATAGCTCAAAATCAAGTACCTTCGTGTTCATCGTGGTCAAGAGCGTAGTCTTTCGGCTGAGGGTGTCAGCCACCTTGTTCAAAGCCCCTGACTTATGCTTGATGGTGAACGAAAATTGTTGCACGTACGCGGCCTACTTGGCATGTCGAGATGAGAGCTTATCTTGACTATTGAGATGCTTCAACGCTTCATGGTCAGATTACAAGATAAATTCATTGTAGGCTAAGTACGATCTCCAATGCTTCAAGGATTACACCAATGCATAAAACTCCACATCATAGGTGCTATAATTAAGCCTCGACCCACTCAACTTCCTGCTTAAGTATTCCACCGGTTTTCCTCATTGACTTAGTACCGCTCCAATGCCCACCTTGGACGCGCCAAAAACTTGTTGTGCTAAATGCTACATAAATTAATAGATAATATTTAGTACGTTTTACTCGCAAGTGCACAAGATCAAACGATAGTACAGTGCTACAAGTACGAGATCGATCCCACGAGGATTGTTGGTTTTATTTAGAATTGATTAAAAATATCAAGTTGTCACTAAATTGATAATATGAAAAAGAAATAGAAAGATATAAAGATAAAGTAAAGGTAAAGGTAGGGCTTTGACATCCATCACTAATCATGCTCAAATAATATAACAATATGTCAATGATCCAATCATATTATGAATATTTAATGTTTGCCAACCTAAGGGCATGAGTGTATACTCCTTAAATTATTGATTTCCCTAATCAATGAGTTAAGCATGAGTGTATATTCTAACTCTTTTCTTTCTCAAATGATTTAGCATGGGTGTATACTAAGTTGTTCTTTAAGAAAACATAAATATATGGAATTGATAAACACACGGAACCTAGGGCATGGGTGTATACTCCCGGTTTTTTATGTTTATTAACCCAAAAATCCGGTGTGAATTTCTTTTGTTACTCTTATTAAACCCAGGACTCGGTCATCCAAATTGATTTAATTAACTAGTCCATACCACATGCATATAATGGCCAATCACATACATATGAGGAATTTAAGAAAACAGAAATTAATCAAGTTAAGCAACATAATATGATTATCACAAATGCACCAATATTGAAATATTAAATAAGCATAATTAGAGCTTCAATCTAGCCCTCCTTTAGAGTTAGTTATACATAATGAAAATAAAACTAAAAAGAAAAGGGAAAGAAAGAACCAAAAACCGCTCCTAGAAGTAGCCTCCAATTCCTCTCCCCAAAGTTGTCTCCTTGAAATTGTGTTTTGAACTGTGAGGCTTAGAGGTCTATTTATATGGCTTAGGAGATTCCTAGAAGCCCTAGTAATCCTAAAAAATTTGGAGATTTAAGTCCTAGTCCAATTAGGATAAAGAAAACCTAAGTCCAAATCAGAATAGGATTCGTCCAGAATTGCGTTCCTATCTTGCAAGGTGATTTTGGCATAGCGGTATTCCGAATTAGGAAAATTCTATTTCACAATGAGCTGTAGAATTTGAGTTAGCTTTCCAATTCCGCTTGAATCACCTCAATCAGATATTTGAGCTGAAAGTTATGGTCAAAATACTGAGACATGTGCAGAATCCAAATTTGAATCCAATCTGATTTTGACTCTAATTTGAGAAATTTCGATTTAATCATTTCCTTTATTTGATTAAACTTAACCACATCATATTATGATTGGTTAAGTTTAATCATATCTTCTAGGTCTTCCCAATTTACCCTTTAAGCTTGGAACTTTTCCGAAAACACTTTCTTTTCTTCCAAAAACCTATAGAACAAAGAAAATACAAAAATGAAGTAAAGTAGTACAAACTAACAATAGTAAGGAATTAACACATATAAGTTTAAGGGCTAAAATATGAATATTTTAGCACTTAACAGTATCCTAACATACGCCACTTTGGCCAGTCATCTGATGGCGTCTATTGTTATGTTGTAGGTTCGTTTTAGTTGGATTTAGAACTAATGATAGGTATTTTCTCAGTATTCGAGGTCATGGAGCCTCAAGGGAATTTTACGGAGGAATCTTACGACCTGGGTGAGTATAAACTCACATGGATGCTTGTTGTTACTTTTCCCACATTGCACGTCTATTTTACACCAGAACTAGATAATAGGAGCTCTCATTCAATTATACGTATTTCAAGTGACATGTTTTGTTTCTTCTTTCAAGATTTATTTAAATAATTGTATTCCAATGTTTTTTCAAATATGTTTTCTGGGTACATTAAATCATTAGTTGTTCCAAAAATTTAAATTAATAAAAAACTAAATTTAATTATTTAATTAATATTCTAATTAGTTTGTTCATTAAATAGTTCTACATTGGTTAGGTGTGGACCTTGGTCCAAGTTTATAATCTACTAATCAGGTCTCTCCCACCTCTAATAACTTAAGTTTTAAATTGGATACTTTAACATAATACCATAACCCTATTTCCGTAAGTCCTCTTTATTTGTTTGTTGACTCACATATTTCCATAGTTCTTAGGATATTGATTGATGTAACATAGTTCCATAGTAGATGATCTTGAGTTTGAAAGTTTACTCAACTATCTTCTATTCAAAAAATTAAAATTTTATGTATTTGGTTCAATGGGGGAGATCGCTAGACTCATGATAGGTAAGTAGAAGTGTTAAAATATTAATTAAGTTGTTAAATTTGCCTTTTTGTGTTTTTCTATAACTTAGGTTTTTGAGAAAAAAAAATGTACGATATTTGAATGTTGTGTAAACTATCCAAGCATATCCATTCCTGCATTGCTTAATTTCGTCATCCTCAATTAGTCAAAAATTGTTAAGAAATTCTCATTTGGATGGACCCATTGTACTTGTGTTCTCCTAATTAAGGTTTCCCTCTGACCTAGCTTGTCTGAGGGGTCACAATCTGTCTAATATTTTCAGAAAGCAAAAGATGCTAAAGATGTACAGTATCTAAGGAAAATATCTCTATAGTTTATATCTTCCTTCAAGATACTTTTAGATTGAATATGACCAATTAGTCAAACAATGAAGAGAAAATAATTGGTGAAACTGGGTTTTTTTATATGAATGCCTCCCAAGTATAATAATATCATTCTTATTACACAACAATATAACAGATTTTTTTGTAATCAGCAAAATCTATATATAGTCCATTTTCATCAGTTCATAATAAATCAGATGGTCCACCACAAATGGGTCACAAGGAATCTTGGTCAAAATTTTGGGCTCAATAATTTTGGCCTCCTTGGCGAACTCATCACAATGCTCTTGAACAAAAGACCACGTAACTTATTCTTACAAGTTAATCATGACAACATCTCTGCAAATGAGCAACTTGCAGATTATGATTCCAAATGGGTCTTCAATGAGGCCTATACTTCAATCTCCTTTCTTGACCAATTCCTTTGTGCATTCGCCATATCCACAAAAATATGTGCTCAAAATAGCCCTTCTTTTACAAAGCAAGTGGTGCCTCCTGCCTTGGGAATCGCTTTATTTGTAATATCTTAGCATAGAATCAGAATGCTGTCAGACTTCTTCTTCTTGGGAGTCAAAGAAGAAGAGAAAAAAGAAAAAGAAAAAGTATTTTCCTTGCACATAAATGGGTTATATAAATGAACCTATAGACGAATTAGTGAAGTTTTTCAATTGAGATAATGTAAAAGATGTTGCATTTAAACATAGGGAACCCAATTTTAGCACAGAAGAAATCAATTAGACATGAACAAACCCCATATACGGAGGATTCCAACATGCTATTAGCAGCTTTGATCATTAACAAACTGACCCAAAACACCCTTCCTGCTTAATTTTCTGCCCTTCCTTGATGAACACTGCAATATATTAGCACAGCTTAGAAAACTATTATCATGTAATAGTGAAGGTATGATTGTCAAAAAGAAATAGTGCATAATACAAAGAAAAATGAAGAAAAAAATGATCACATGGGAAAGTATATAGTAGTTTGGGGAGAAGTCGAGGAGCAATAATAAGTAAAGGAATGCAATAATTATAGAAAAAAAAAAGGAGTAGAGGTGGGGGAGGGGATGAGGGGGCTGAAGATGATGACAGAAGCATAGAGAGCACAAAGGAGTGAGATGCAGGAGTTTGTTGCATATCATCATCTGTGCTCTCTATCTTCTGTCAACAACATCACCAGTGCCTCCTCTTTCCCCCTATTGTCCCTCTATCCTATGCTCTTTTAAAGTATAAAACCTTTAAACCTAAAACGAAAGGGGAGAGAGAGAGATAGAGAGGGGGGCGGAGGGGGCGGGGTGTTGGAGGATGGCCTATAAGAGAGACTGCCAACGGCCTCTATTTATAGGAGAGAAAGGAAGGCACCCCCTGAAAAGAAGGGTAAAAGGGTGGATACTAGTCTTTTAGGTGTGATGATACAATGACTTTTTCATGTACTATCTACTAATTGTAACCGTTTTTTCACGAGATAAAAATTTTCAAAGGATCCCCTTCCTAACTGCCTAACAACCCTACACGTACACCATCCATGTAAAATCATGCATATCTCACCACAATGACATGTCAGGAATAGAATATGCCTTTATAATATCCAACCATCCTGCGTATAGTATCCTGCCACCATTCCATTGATGTCAAATAGTTGCTAGGGGACAATCGTATTTGGAGGCCATGGTTATGGGTCCAATCCCACAATATTGGTGCAACTATGGTAGAGAATTAATGGAGAAAAGTTTTGAATGATCTTTTTGTTAGGGTGGAAATCTAGAAGGAATAAAAATAAATATGTCAAAATGAATGGCGTAAATAATATGTCTAATCCATCTCTATTTATAGAATGCACTGCAATTTTTTATCGACCGTTGTATTAATTGTTTCTCTTTTCGTAACTTCTATGAAAGTTATCATCTTATTATTTCTGAAACACTTTGTGGGTGTTTTTTTTTTTTTTTAGTATGCTTTTTATGGTATTAATTTAGGTCATATGTGGTTTGATCAAAACGAAAAAGGTCAAAATGAATGGCGTAAATAATATGTCTGATCATCTTTATTTATAGAATTCAATGCAACTCTTTATCAACCGTTGTATTAATTGTTTCTCTTTTCGTAACTTCCATGAAAGTTACCATCTTATTATTTGTTAAACACTTTGTGGGTGTTTTGCTTTTTAGTATGCTTTTTATGGTCTTAATTTAATTAGGTCATATGTGGTTTGATCAAAATGAAAAATGTTAAGTCCCCAAGAGGTAGCTCAATTGGCTTGGACCACATGCTTAATGAAGTGGAGGTCACTAGTTTGAATCCCCCTCCTCCCTTTTGTGCGGACATGTCAAAAAAAAAAAAAAAAAAAAAAAGGGAAAAAGGTAAAAAATGAATGGCGTAAATAATATGTTTAATCAGTCTCTATTTATATAAATCAATGCAACTCATTATCAACTGTTGTATTATTTTTGTTTTCGTAACTTCTATGAAAGTTATATCATCGATCCTATTATTTGTGAAACACTTTGAAGGTGTTTTTATTTTTAGTATGCTTTTTATGGTCTTAATTTAGGTCATATGTGGTTTGATCAAAATGAAAAAGGTCAAAATTAAAAAGGTCCATTTCTATTATAGAATGCAATGCAACTCTTTTTTTTTTTGGATGAATAAAAAATTTCATTAAGCTCAAAACCAACCAACAAAACATCCAGTTAATTACAAGTCCTCACAAAGGACTAGAAAAATCATGAAGACCAGAAACCAAACTCTAGAACCTACATCAAAACCAAGTCTCCAGGCAAATTCCACAAAGAACACAAAACAAGATTCTCCTTAGTCTTTGGAAACTTTCCTCTTCCGACGATTTTAATTCGAACTTCCCAAAGAATCTTCTTCAAAATCTGCTCCTCTGTACTTGGCTGACCTGCATGCTTAAGCTTATTTTGAGTGCACCACAAATTGTGCTCTGCAAAGCAGGGATTTTAAGTGATTTGCATCTCCAATTACTGCATCCTAGCAGCAGAAGATCTTCCAATATCATAGGGGGATTAGCAACTTTACAACGAAGCATACAGAACTTCCAAATTCTATAACAAAAACTGCACTCAAAGAATAAATGGTCATGACTCTCTATCTGATTTCTACAGAACAAGCATTGGACATCACCTTTGTATCCCCAATTTAGCAACCTATCTCCTGTAACCAGCTTATCCTTCATAACAAGCCATAAAATAAAAGCTTAATTGCTTAGGGATGGCAAGAGGGAACCAAACCAGCTTCCACCAACCAATCTGCTCATTTTTCTCCCTTAGAAACTCCAAGTATCTGAACTTACATAGGTACCTTACCTTACTAGGGCCAAAACTGATTTTAGGGAGCCTTGCTTGTATTTCCACCAAAGCTTCAGATCTAGCTGGCCTCCATAACCAATCCCCATTATGAATAACGGAAGAAAGTTTAGCTTTTATACTATTTTAAGCATCATAAACAGCCCTATACCCATATTTCTCCAACAAGATTCTAGAAGGATGCCAAAAATCCATCCAAAGATGAATATTTTCCCATCCCCAACCTCAAACCTCAAGAACCTTTTGACAATATCCCTCAATTTGAGTAACTTCCTCCAGCATCAAGAACAATTTTGAGGGAATGCAATGCAACTCTTTATTAATCGTTATATTGTTTCTCTTTTCATAACTTCTATGAAAGTTACCACCTTTCATGGAGATCCTTTACATTATATTATGCTTATTGTGGTCTCAATTTAGTTCCTATGTGGTTTGAGATTGGTTTTTTTTTTCGTAAGTAGTACTAGGGTTGAATGATTCAGCAATAATATCAATGTGTACTGATGTTTGTAGCAGCTTTACTCGATATGCCCCATGTGCATTAGGATATATATCCTGTAATCTTTTGAGATCATATTGTTAAGTCATAATAATATTTTCATGATTGTACAAGTATGTTGTTATTATTGTGATATTGTTCATCATTTTAAGCTGCCATGCCAAGATAAGCTTTCAAGTGGTTCAGACATATGACTCAAGGAAGGGGAGACATGTTTGAAGTTATCCTTTGCGACAGGCAGCTAAATGGCCACATGATCCACTTGAATTGAAACCCAACCGCATGATATACGAGAACAATGTTGATCCAAAGGCATATGGTTGGGCTGTCACCATCACCAAGACAAAGTGATCCATGATGAGTGAGAAGCGACAAGTGATACCATGAGTGGACCTTCATTAATTGTTTTACACTTTTTCTCTTTCTTTTCCTTTTTCTGGGCGTTTCTACACGTTTTCAATTTCTTTTTGACAGATTATTTCTAAAATGTTTGGAAGAATAGGTTAAATTCATCATTTAAGCTCAGTAAAGGGTAAGGTGATGCCAAACAGTCCCCTAACAGAGCCCTCTCTCTCTCTCACACACACACAAAAGTCAAACAGACTTTCTGTGCTGCATGGAAACATGATGACCAGAGTTCCACTACATAAAAGCTGTCATTTTCAAAAGTTGCAACAATAATCTGTTCATACATCCGGCATTAATTTGTGTTTGGTACATTTATTAAAGTGGTGTCCAAGTATGATGTATCCGTATCATTACATTTAGTGAAAGACAGTTCTCCGCAATTGACGGTACAATAACTTCATCAGACCCAGCCAAGACAACTATCGTCCAATTCACTCATTTAGGTTGTTTTTTGTGCTCTTAATTGTTTATTTATTTTAGATGCAGAAAACCAAAGGTAAAGATATGAATGATCTAGCTAGAACATTAACCTAAAATCAAAACAAGTTTTCTAGTTCAGCATTTGGCCTATTGGCTAGAGAGCAGAGGCAGAGTTTGGATGTTTTCTTTAGGAGGGGACTATGCAATTGGCTTTGATTGAGATGCAATTGTTGGAGCAGAGGAGCGCGGTAGAGAGAAATTTCTAGAGAGAGGGTTTTTGATATTAGCTCATTTCGGTGATCAAAACAAGGGTTGTAAACTTTTTAACACGTAAGTATTTTGGCCTAAAAAGTTAGGCTTAGAAATGTTACGTTTTTAACTACCGTTAGATATTGTTCTAATGGGCTATACGTGTGATGAAAGACTTTAAAAACCTATCAAAGAAGGCCGTCACAAGAACATTCCTTGTGAAAGATGAATTCTAGAGCCTACCTAAGACTACAGTTAGGAAGACCATTAGCAAGATATTGTAATGCCACTCAATTTTCACATCTTTTTATGAGGAAATCTTAGATCATCCTGACAGTGCATTTACATGTCCAAATGCCGTGTGATAGTGCTGAGGTTCTTTTTACGTGCGGGAACTAGGGTTTTCCATCCATTCTCTTTATAAGGATGATCATAGTCTATTGTGGGCTAAAAGCTTTCATTGTTTGTAAGAGCCAGTGTTAAAAGCTTTCATTGCTTTATCTCTCTAGGAGTTTTGTTTTAAACCACAAATCTTCGCTAAACCTTCAATCGTTTGTAGTCTACCGTTGGGTCGGTAAAGAAATTATATATAGATGACTAGCAAACGAGAAGCTAGAATTGTCGAGCATAGGGAGACAAGTAAAGAGTTTACGAGAGTAAAAATCGTCTTAGTAGGTTACAAAAGTTTGTAAGTCTTACTATGCCTATACTCTAAATTTTTAATAGTAATTGATTCATGAATTTGGCTTTTCTAAAGTTGTTTTATCTTCAATGAGTTTAAAGGGTTTCCACTTCGTCACCAACACTCATTGTGTTGATTGTGTGCATGTGATGAGTTTTCTGTGTGGTTGCTTTGTTTATTAATCCTTGTAGTATTTTAAATTATTTTGCTACATAATTGTGCATAGTTAAACGGGGTTGGAATCCGATCCGTTCAAGTGGTATTAGAGCCCAGGTCAACTCACTTTTTTCCCAAATTTCTCTCTTGTCTTTGTCTCTCTCTCTTTAGCTCTCCTAGGGTTTGGGTTTGGTTGAGGAATCGAATCAAGGGCTTTCTAATGCCAAAACTAACATCGAAAACGTAATTCTCGGTGTTAAAACTATATTTTTACACATTTATTTCTAGTAAATTACCATAATTTTATTCAAGTTGAGTTACATTATTGAATGTAAAGCTTAATCTTGACAATTTCTTTAGGGTTTTTGTTTATTAGAGAATTTCGTGCTTGGATAAAGCTATGGTAGGATTTTCGTTTTGAAACTTCGATCTCACCATCTGTAAAAGATATGAGCTAAACCCTAAATGTTAGTGTCATAAATTTGGTGTTTCAAATTATGAACCTATAATTACTCTTTGGGTTGGTTTGATTACTTAATGGGGTGCTTATAGTTAAAGTGTGAAACCAAAAAAGTTTCACCCCAACCAAACAGTTGAGTGAAAAGTTATCACCTTCCGAAATTTTAAAATTTTTTATACAAAACTATAGATATATTGTAATACCCCGATCACATATTGAGAAGATGAAGAATAACACATTTAGAGTGAGTGGTTTATAAAGATAGTCATGAATACTAATTCCCACATTGCGTAGTTACTAGATGAAACTGAGCTTTGTAAGAAATTCTATAGAAGCTTCTAATTGATTAGACCATTTAGAGTGATATTGCAGATGTAGCTAGACTTTGTCCCTAGGTCATTACAAATGAGCACCCTAGTACCGTCACTGTGGTACTAGAGTACTGCATAACGTGGCCCTAACAAGGACGTCAAGAGTTTACGGCGAGAGTTTGTAACACCTCGATCCCATATTGAGAAGATAAAGAGTAGCTCATATAGAGTGAGTGATTTATAAATGTAATAATGAGAGCTAAGTTCAACATTGCCTAGTTACTAGGTGAAACTAGACTTTATAAGAAATTGAAGGGAAGCATTAAACTGATAAGTCCTTTTGGGTTGATAGCGTAGATGTGGTTACTGTTTTTCCTTGGGTCATTACAATGATATTAGGGTTACTTAGTAATGCGAGGCTATGTAATACTAGAGCACTGATGAGGATGTCAAGAATTTAAGACAAAGAATTTGTAACACCCTGGTCCCATATTAGGAAGATAGGGATTAGCCCATATAGAGTGCATAGTTTATAAAGATTGTCATAAGTACTAAGTTACACATTGCCTACTTTTTTTTATTCAAAAAGTACAGGCGGGAGCAACCAACTGTAGCTACTCTAGTTGGGCTTGACCATGGTAGCACTTAGCCGCTGTGAACTGCTCAGGAAGGGCTTAGATGGTGAGAACCGCATGCACTCTCTCAAAACTAATTGAGTCATAACATGACCCAGTCCCACCAAGACATTAGTGAGAACCAATGCGGTTAATACTAATCAGGCATATGCTGGTGATTCTCTAGTGTAGAAACTCATGCCCTAGCATGTCCCCAACTACTTTGGGGATTTCCAAGGACTACTAAACTACCGCCACTGGTTGTCCCATATTGCTTACTTACTTAATAAAATTGGGCTTTATAAAAAAATTTCATAAAAATTTCAAATTGACTAGTTTTTTTAAGATGATTCACGCAAATGTAACTAGTATTTTTCCCTAGGTCATTGCATTTTTTTGAAAATTATTTTTACAATCTTAGTGGCATAGTAGACCATGTATATTGCCTTAACTGTGTATAGTGTCTGGCCTAAGATTCTGAAACCCACGTCTATATAACACTAACCAGTTCCACTATAGATGTGTGTGAGAGATCTAGAGAGAGAAAAAGAGAGAGAGAGGGAATGGAATTGGCTTTTTACGTCAGGGATGATGATCCCACATTGCAAGTTGACAAGAAGTATGGGAAGATACAGAGCATCTTCAACACACATTCCTTATCCTTTGGCTAGCCCCTAATTGCCTGTCGCACTACTACTAGGACAACAAAGGCATGGGGCGGTGGGTTGCCATATTCCTTCCATCAGTAAAACATTGCCCTTTGACATTGTACTACGTGTTGCCATTGTACTACGTGTTGCCACCCCACATCTTCCTTCCTTATTTGGTCTCACAGTGGCCCCAACGACAGTGAGTGACACAACAGGTAACCCTATCATGTCTACACAGGTGCATGGCCTCCAATCTTTTCATCCATGCCGTTTTAGGGGAATGGGATGTCTTTGTCGCTTCTGCTTTCCCTTTTTGGAGTGGAGATATTAGGTGACTCTGGCTTTGCTTGCCCAAATTCGGTTCTCTCTAGAACAGTTTGGAAATGTGGAAGAGGGAATATGTGCTTCTCCCCCCATCTCTTTTCTGACTTGGTCCTTTGGAATATTATTGTTTTCACCTTCTCTTGCCTGTTTTTATGGGTAGCGTTCAAACCAAAAAAGGTTGTTTCTTTGTAGATAAACATGCACTTCATGATCTTTCCAATCATGGGGTTTTCTGAGATGGTGATATATATTACATTTAACCTTCTAGAAATGTTCTTGTATTCCTTTCTATACAAATTGGATAAACTGTAAAATAAAAAGGCTAGCATATGATTGCATGATGTCGTGCTCATTTGGTTCTTGTGTTTGGAGTTTTGGATATATATATATATATATATATATATATATATATATATATATTCCAAATGCTTTCCAAAAGGGTCAGAAGAAGAAGAGATGTTAAGTCTTTTACCCCTTGCACGCCCACAAAGGTTACAAGTAGATTTTGGTCTTGAGTAGTATTCAATCAATCTGTCACAAACCTCTAGCCATATATAGGATCATAGCATGAGAAGGGATCGATTTTCTATGCAAAACTAATTTGCGCAACTCCGATTCTGACCGACGAGATTGAAGTCTCTCTAGCTAGCTATAGGATCATTGAGTCGCTTTCCTCAATAAATTATTTGCCCCAACTAACTCTGACGAATTGGACGAACGGATGTGCAGCCGGTGCTTAGCATCATTTTATAATGCCGTACTCACAAGTGCATGCATACATCCAAACATTACTTTCTTTAAAGCAATAATATGTGAGACTTTTTTTTAAAGCTCTTTTAGAATCTTCTATTTAAAATATTCCCAAACCATATCCATATATAATCAATTGATTTTGAAAACACTTTAACAAAATCTACTCTCTTTTGATCCCCTAGCTCATTGCATTTGACTCGTGAGACTAGGCTTAGAATTCTTAGGAATGGTATTCCTAATCTCCATCAGCTCCATGGATTTAGCTGTTAACCTATAAGAGACTCAAAGCTAGAGGTGAAAAGGCGGGCAGTTAGTGGTTAATAACTGCCCGCTAACCGCCAAGGCGGTTACGGTTAGCGATTTTAAGGTTTGAAAAACCCGCTAACCGCTAACCGTCTTTATCTATATTATATAAGAGCATTTTCAATGGAAGAGCCAAATGTTACTTTTATCTAAAATAGCTCTTCAAATGTTTAAAAAAGCTCCTACATTGGATTATCAAAAAAAAAAAAAAAATGTAAAATAGATATTTGATTGGAAGAGCTAAAAAAAAAACTAAATGTAGCAATACTTTTTAAGGGAGCCATTTTATTTTTCATTGTTTCTCTCACCTGTTTTCTTTTTTTTCCCAAATCTTTTCTTGCTTTTTCTCTACATGTTCTCTTTTTTCCAAAATTTTTCTCATTTTTCCTCACATGTTCTCTTTTTCTCAAAACTTTTCTTACTTTTAATAATATTTTAATAGAATAGATAGCAATATAGCTAATTAGATGTAGAGACATTTAAAAATGACTTAGCTAAACTAGATAAAAGTGAGTTTTGAGAAGCCATTTTACATAAAAATATAGTTCCTCAATTGGGAATGCTCTAATATGTATTATATTTATATATATATATATATACATAAAACAAAGTCGTTTTTATGTTTAAATATATGTAAAAATGTACAAAATCTAGAAATAATGTCGTATGTAATAGGGTATTATCATATTACTATAAAAATGACGTCGTTTTGTTTTTGTTTTTTTTAATTTTTTTTTTTAAAATTATTTAAAAAGTGGTTAGCGGTTATTAAGGTTATTAACCAATAATAGCTGGTTAACCATCTAGGGGCTACGGTTAGTAGTTTTAGCCAATAATAACTAACCGTAACCGCTTTTTCACCTCGATCCAAAGTCAATCAACACCACCAATGATATATAGCCCAAACCATGGGCTAACCTTTCCAATGTCGGAGACATGAATGATTATTCACCAAATCTATTGACTAGAAGACGAAAAGAGTACTGTGAATGATCATATCACAAAGAGATGAAGGTATCATTACCTACCCTTTTATCTAAGCTTTTGACTGAATGGTCACCAATTAGAATCATTCTCCATACACAAGAGCACTCATCGGGTGCTTTGACCAGCTCCCATAAATTCTTTGTTCTGATTAGGGGAATGTTCTTGAAAAGGACAAAGACAATTATCTTATGCTCCCAGCTGGGAGGATAAGATTTAATTACTAAAGTGAATAACAGCATCTAAAATAAAATTTATAACTTAAATAAAAGAAACTGAAAAAAAAAAAGAAATTAAAATCTCGATTGAGCTCTTATTTTATAAGGTAATAAAAAATAACTCTGATCTCCCAACATGGAACTTATTCTAATATAGTCCGTGTCTTCACGACACTTTCATTGGAGCTAGGTATGTTACACATAATTATCTCAATCATCTTTCAATCATTTTTTTTGTAAATCTAATGAATTCACTATTGAATTTGTTTTCTCACGTGGATTTCATTAAGAGAGGAGTAAAAGATGGAATGAAAAATGATTTTTATCATTTCTCCTCTCACCTACTACCCTGGTCTTCTATATCATGCTCGACACTATTTATAATTAGGAGGAAAAAGTGAGGAGTTTGGGAAAACTCAGTAAATGAATATATCTAAATTAGAAGAAATATATAATTAGAACTTTCTAAAATGAGATGATTGTGGAAACGTTTGCGAAAAATCTATTTTAATTTATCTTAGAAATTGAAAAATATGACTCTCTTAAAAGCTCTCTTTTGAAAAAACATTGTGAAAACTCTTGACAAAAACGAACTCCATTTAACTTTTAGTCTTTCCATTTGCTCTGGTGGCCTTCCATATACACCATTATGCAAAGGGTTGTGCAATCCCTTAGGATCTTCACTAACTTGTGGCTATAGGATGAGTCTATCAAATCAACTATGGGTGCCATAAAGTCTTGTAAATGTTCTCAACAACATTTCTCTCTTTCTTCTCTTGGGTACATGTAAAATTTATTTTCCGTATCTTTCTTTTTTTTTTTTTTTTTTGATCAACCATATCTTTCTTAATAAACTATGAATGTGCTTAAACTTTCCTTGGATCTTGATTACAATTTTTAATTATAAAGGTAATTCTAACATTTATTGTTAAACTAGACATGTTGGAAGAAACATTGCATACAAATTCATTCACTATCGAAGTAAGAATAATTAATAAACGTTAATCTAATATAGCAACTCATAAGTTATATATATCACATTATTAAAACAATGAACTTAGTTTTGGTGTATTCACTTACCTTGAATGCATTACTAAAATTTATGGGTGAAAAGGCGCCCCATTAATAATCGCCCGCTAACCGTTAACTGATAATCGCATTAACTGCTAGCCGCTTTTGAAGGCGGTTAGGAAAAACCGCTAACCGCTTAGGCGGTTACGGTTAGCAATTTTAAGTTTTTTCAAAACCACTAATAGTTATATATATATATATGAAACGATGTCTTTTTGTGTTAAAAATTTTAAATATATATAAAAATGTATAAAATCTACAAACGATGTCGTATGTAGTATAATATTATCATATTACCATAGAAACAACATCGTTTTGGTTTTTTTTTTTTTTTAAAAAAAGTGGTTGACTGCTAACTTCCCGTTGACCGCCTAGCGGTTAGCGGTGACGATTACGGTTAGCGGTTAGTGCTAATAACCACTAACGATAACTGCCTTTTCACCCTACTAACTTTAGCTTCTTTGGTTTTTTTTTTTTTTTTTTGGGTCAACAGGCTGACCACTTATGGGCCTTAATTTTGGGCTTTTGAAATGTCAACAGAAAAAAGTTTGTTTAGGTCGTTGGCCCAATGTTTCGGGCCCTTAAGTATAAGGACCAAACTATATCCTTTTAGCCTTTTAGGCATGGCTTTGGGTCAAGGTGTGTGTGTATATTGGCCCACCAGTGAAGGCCCAACTCGCCCAACTCAAGTCACACTTTTTTTTTTCGAAAAATCCAACAAGTGTTGCTTGGTTATGGGCACTTATTGGGCTGCTTGTGCAGCTCCAACAACCAAGCCTTTTCTAGGGGTTTTAGGCCTATCTAAAGCCTTTACTAGGGGTCTACTTTTCGCCCAAACACTTGCTTAAGCAGCTCAAACTTCAGCCCAACGGAGCTGCACTCAAATGTGGAATTTTTAGACTTCCAATGAGAACATTTCGGTTTTCAGCCTACTGTGAATTTTCAGGTTGGATAGATTGTTTTATTCCAGGCCTAATTGGCCTTCCACTCAGCCCAAAAGCAGGAATTTCGACTGAAAATCTAAGAGTTTGTTTAAAATTGCGTTTGAGAAATAGAGTTTTTAAGTCAAAAAAACGTTTTTTAGAAAAAAAAAAAAAAAATAAAATGAAAGTGTTTTGGCCATTTTTGAGCTTTCTAGACCCTTAAAAGTGCTTCAATTTTTTTTTTTTTTTTTATCAAACGAATACTTTTTTTTTTTCGAATGAACTTTTTGAGTATTAAATATATTTTTAGATTCAAATGCACACTCAAACAGACCCTAAAGAACACCTCCAAAATCATTTAGATACCGGGCTTTTAGCTACAGGCTAAGCCACCAAGCAAAACAAACCAGATTGAGCTCAATTGAAGGGTGGCCAAATTTTTACAGAGGATTTTTTGATTTTCTGCCTACAATTCTATCTAATTAAACCAAATTTGAATTCTAAAAATTCTCAAACAAAAACCGAAATCCCTAATTTCATTAATGCGTACAATCATTTTCTCAATCTAAAATTGAATGGTTAGATTATAATTTGGATGTGTCTATAAAATGTCAGTGGTTTCTCATGATTTTCTCAATGCATAGTACTTTTCAAAAGGTTTATTTGAAGTTAAACCATCAACATGATAACACCGAAATTAGGAAATCATAGCAATATAATTGGAGATTTGAACTCTTTCAACCCGGACCACATCATACGAAATTAGAAAATCATAAAAAATTGAAAATGCAGAGAAATAATCCTCTAAAGATACAAGTAGAATAGAGTGCGCGCATGAGACTTTTTTATGTGAGCGGTGGTGTCCCAGGTGGTATGTGATGCTGGTTCTTGTTTGGAATGGGGGGAGGCGGTGGGCTTGGCCCAACTTTTCTCAGCTCCACACCTAGAAATTAAAGCCCATGATCAAACATTGATTGTTGTGATCAATTTTGCATAACAATAACTAAAATGAAAATAATATTTAAATGGGTTATTGGGATCATGATAATTGATGATTACAACATATAAAATTATCATTGCAGCTCGCATGTTTGATCACCTGGAGAGTCTTCAAATGCAATATATATATATATATATATATATATATATATATATAGGACTAGCAACCTAATAAGCTTCACAAGGGGCTGGAGTTGGAAAGATCCAAGTTCCAATTTGATTACTGAATAGAACCCAAAATTTGAATCAAAATTCAGATTCAGCTGAACTCAAATTTCATTCATTTCTACAGGTTTTAACTTAAAAATGTTTTTAGTGTAATGATTGGCTATTGGATTGGAATTATGACCCAAGCTATTGGCAGGCGTATACTCACCAGCAATATATACCAAAATTTGAGGCTAAAGAAAAGGAAAAGCATATATATATATATATAAAGCATTTTTAGGGAAAAACCCAGTTTAAATCCACTGGTTACATCCCATGAAACCACCAAGATACGATCTAAATTACGTTTTTGAAAAATAAAAAAAATAAAAGAGGAAAAAATGGTGTGACTTGGAATAGATAACTGCTATGAAAATTAGAGGAAGCGAACCTGCATTAACCAGAGAAAGCTGCAAGGTAAAGATGGAGGCGATGAATATGATGAGAAGGAGAGGACGAAATAAGATAGAGAAACCCATGGATTTTTTCTTCTTCGATCTTTTGGATGAAACCATGCAATTTATTGACACCTTGAATTGAATGGCTTCATTTTAAACAAATAGAGTGTGAGTGAAAGTCATGTTGAGTCACCATTAATAAATGATAAATAATAAATAAATAGTAGTGAGTCATGAAAAGAGAAAGTCATTTTGACCCGCATAAATAAAATCAACTTTGATTGTTACGTCAACTTTTTGTCTTTTAATTCGAGGAATTGATGAATAATTGTTACAAAAATGAATTCATATCCAACAATTCAACTCCATCGAGACTAATTTATATGGATAGATATGGGCATGACGTGAAAGCCGCGTTGAGGAATTCAACGCAAGACCACAAACTTCAATCAAATTTCTAAACAAATATATGATGGAAGACTAAGTAGTTGACCCTTGCGGCCGACGCCGTGACCCTATTGCATTATATTATACTCCAGTATATATGAAAAGGAAGTTGGTTTGCTTTCTTAGAATATTTCAATATTTGTTAGTTGTAAAATTTGATTTGTTAAAATGGGTAAAATAGGGTATATTGTGGATGAAAGAAACATTCTCAACAACTTCATACGGTCTTTTAAGGGGGAGTTCCAACCTTAAAAAAAGAAAGAGGGTGGTCAGAAGACTGTCAGTTCAAAAATTGGAGGCAGTTCGGTGACCCAGTCAATACAACCGTAGTTGAGAAGAGAAAAGCTTAGTCAAAGCTTGTAAAAAGGGGTAAGCGAGTCTTTCTAGGGTGGTTGTGCGTCAAAAATATATAGGAGATTGCCTGAAACTCTAGGCCAAAGAAGATCATATGTGGTGTATCCCATGCGAGTACTGGTTCATCTTTCTGTTGGTCTTGGGACTGGTGTGAGTTTAGTTATAACTTATATGTGCATCGATCCTTTTAGGCCTCTTTGGGCTCTTATAGTAGCCGAGCCTGAAGGAATGTAATATGGTCTTTCAATAGTCCCTTTCGATTCCTTTGATTGATTAATGTATTATAAAAATTAATCATAGAAATCTGAATTTGTCTTGTAGGGCTGTCAAAACCACCCAAATCTATCATAAGCAACAACCGATAAATGATATTAAAATAATTAGGCATGAGCAACAACTTCCAGTAACAATGTAAAAGAGTTTTAAAGCAACACGAGAAACAATGTAGGCTTACTCTTTCCGTTTCTACCGCATACATAATGAGCATTTTTAGCTGTTTATATTGTCAAAACTTAGTTTCACAACAAAATTAAAGACGCGTTTGTAACTATTTCTTTGAAGTTGTATATGGAAAGAGAAATTTAGTACATATTCAATATATAAGTGAGAAAAGATTACATTATTGAATGAAAAAGACTTGTCAAATCTTATTATTAATGTAGTTTTTATTAACTAGGTCTTGAATTAATTTGGATAAACGAACCAAATATTTATTTGACTATTAATTTATTGTCCATAAATTAAGGACAAACTATTGGGTAACGGATCGGCCACTTGGAAACCCAACAGACCTCTAGGCCCGGTCCAATGTGCAAGCCCACTAAAGATAGGCCCAGGCCGAGATATAGTCGGCCCAGACCGAAACATGACCAGCCCACCGAGGGTACAATGGTCCTTTGGCAAGTGAAGGAAAGCCACAATACTAATAAACGTGGGATATGCCCAGCGCCCAAGCAAAGCCCCATGTTCACCAGAACGTGATCTAGCTGTCAGTGCCAAACCGAGCCACGTGTACCCGAGGATAACTCGAGAGCCCACGTCCAACATAAGCGTGGCCAAGCCATTCGATCGTGGAGTAACTCACAACCCATGATCCACTTCGTCACACATTGCCCACAGTGGATCCTCGAGAATGTGGGGCAGAAAATTGGGGAATGATAACCGCTACCTGATGCCTATAAAAGGGAAGCTCCAGTTCATTCTTTTGGTAATCACAAGTCTCTCACAAGCTCTCTTGATTACTTGCTCTCCCTTTCTCAAATCAAACACTGACTTAGGCATCGGAGCTATCCCCCACCGGCACACCTCGGCAGCTCTTATCCTATTTTCCCTTTTTTGCAGATCAACGACTCCTAGAATTCTGTGTAGCGTCACTCCTCCAAAAATTGATGTAGATAGGAGTGCTTGGGATTACATGAATAAGACCTGAGCAGATGTGAGTGTAGAGGTGCCCAGAAGAATCAAGATTAGATCACAAATGCCCAAAGAGGCCGAAGCTCGTTTGGACGCCGATGATCCTAAGCACGTCTGCCGCAAGTCCGAATGAGGTGCAAACCCGAGAGTTCTCGTCTAGAGCTCGTCTGCAATCTTGTTTAGACGAAAGCCAACCCGAGAGTCCTCTTCTGGAGCTCGTCAACTGCAAGTTTGGACGCCTATGTTTATTTCTGCAATTTGTTGCTTTTCTCTTCTGCCAGTCCGAACGGCCCTATGTCCCATCTAGATGGCCAACATAGCTTTGTTCAAACCGACTTTAATTCTATTTACTTCTAGGTTTAGGACTCTTGGTACTATAAATACATGCTTATAACCCTGAGAACACATTTTATTTTTATTATTTGTTTTCTTCAATAAGAATACTTAGAATTGAGTTTCTTTATGATTTTCCTTTAAATCTTAGATAACATATATTATTTAGAGAAGATTTCTTTGATTTTGTTGATAGTCTCAAAATCTTAGGAATATTTATCCCTTCTACTTGCTGTTTTTCTTGTTTATCACAATCCTACACTGCATTAGTTGGTATCAGAGCCCAAGTTTCTTTCCATGGTGCCGCCAAACACAAGGGGAAGGGGTAACCGCTATGCAAACTTGGAAGACATGTATAATAGGGAGAAGACAGCTCGTGAAGAACAAGCGGCGGCTTATCAACAACACTCAGAGGCACAATTTGCAAATCTGAGGGATCAAATTGAGGCCCTCACCAAACAATTGGCCAACGTGGGTGGTCATAGAGTCCGTCGACATATACCCTCACCGCCTGATTCGGAGGAGGACAACAAACAAAGTGATGGGGATGGATCCGGGAACCCTTTTGTGGAGCGCGGACTGCACGAGCATCAACCCCTTGTACATGCTCATGCCAATCGGTGGGAATCCGGTTTCAAACTCGATATTCTAGAATTCCAAGGAGGTCTCCAACCTGAAGAATTTTTGGATTGCATAGTGACAGTTGAAGAAATTCTTGATTTCAAAGGGGTGCCCGAGGATCGGCGGGTTTCTTTGGTTGCAACCAAATTCCGGGGAAGAGTAGTGGCATGATGGCAACAATTGAAGCAATCAGGAGTGCGGTAGGGCAAGGGGAAAATCAATAGTTGGGAGAAACTATTGAAACACATGCGGCTGGCCTTTTTACCCTACAATTATACCCGAACCATGTATCAACAGCTATAGAATCTAAGCCAATGTTCAAAGTCCGTCGATGAAAACACGAAAGAATTCTACAAGTGCTTAACATGTGTTGATCTAGCCGAGACCGACGATCAACTAGTTCCATGATACATTGGAGGTTTGCGTCGACAAATTCAGGATTCTTTGAACCTCTTCGATCCCCATAATGTGTCGGTGGCCCATCAAAGGGCGCTATTGCTAGAGAAGACAGCCTCACGAGGGCCTTTACGAGTATTTGGCCGTGAGACCGGGGGAGGCACAAATCGATCAAGTGGGCAATTCACGGCTTGAAGCACCACGCAACCCCCAAATCAAAGTAGGGTTCCAATTACACTAGGAACACCTAGCCGAGTTGCATCAACTAGTGGACCTAAATGCTTTTGATGTGGTGAACCGGGCCACCGAATGGCAGATTGCCGCAAGGGGGAAAAGTATGGTAAGGGTCTACTTATTGACTCGGGAGACACCTTTGATGAGCAAGGTGACAGAGAGGAGCAAGAAATAACCTTCGACGACTATAGGGAGGTCGAGGAAGAGTTTGTTACTAGAGATGATGGCCCTCTCTTGATGGTGAGAAGGGTGTATTTTACACCTCGGAAAGCGGAGGGTGACGATGGGCAGCGCCACAATCTTTTCCACTCAACATGCACTATTGGGGTAAGGTATTGAAGCTTGTCATTGATGGGGGCAGTTGCGAGAATGAGGTAGCGGTCCGAAAGTTGGGCCTCGACACGGAGAAATATCCCACACCATACTGCTTGGAGTGTGACTTTTTCAATTGGGTCCAAGTACAAGGACAAAACATGGTGTGATGTGGTGGCAATGGACGCTTCCACTTATTACTAGGGTGGCCATGGCAATATGATAGGAATTCTCACCATGAAGGAAGGAAGAACATCTATAGCTTCTTAGTTGATAATGTAAAGTTAACACTCCTACCAAGCTCGGGAGACGGACCAAAACCTTCTAAAGAGGTAGCCCAAACTTTCTTGGCCAAATGGGAGTTCATCAAGGAGATGCTTGACTTCGATTAGGTGTACGTATTATATGGGAAGGAAGGCAATACCATGGAGGTCGTGCTAGAAGCAATTAAGGAGTTGGTGGAGGAATTTTCCGATGTGTTCCTGGAAGAATTACCCAAAGAGCTACTGCCTCTCCGCGACATCCAACACCAAATCGACTTGGTGCCTGGGTCTAGTCTCCCCAATCGACCACACTACCGCATAAGCCCCAAGAAGCACGAAGAGTTGAGGTGACAAGTAGAGGGGCATATCCGGGAGAGCTTGCAGGAATGTAATATGGTCTTTCAATAGTCCCTTTCGATTCCTTTGATTGATTAATGTATTGTAAAAATTAATCATAGAAATCTGAATTTGTCTTGTAGGGTTGTCAAAACCACCCAAATCTATCATAAGCAACAACTGATAACTGCTATTAAAATAATTAGGCATGAGCAAAAGCTCCAGTAACATGTAAAAGAGTTTTAAAGCAACACAAGAAACAATGTAGGCTTACTCTTTCCGTTTCTACTACATACATAATGAGCATTTTTAGCCGTAAATATTGTCAAAACTAAGTTTCACAACAAAATTAAAGATGCGTCTGTAACTAATTCTTTGAAGTTGTATATGGAAAGAGAAATTTAGTACATATTCAATATATAAGTGAGAAAAGATTACATTATTGAATGAAAAAGACTTGTTAAATTTTATTATTAATGTAGTTTTTATTAACTAGGTCTTGAATTAATTTGGATAAACAAACAAAATATTTATTTGACTATTAATTTATTGTCCATAAATTAAGGACAAACTACTGGGTAATGGATCGGCCACTTAGAGGCACAACAGACCTTTAGGCCTGGTCCAATGTGCAAGCCCACTAAAGACAAGCTTAGGCTGAGATAAAGTCAGCCCAGACTGACACATGATTAGCCCATCGAGTACATGATAGTCTTTTTACCGAGGGTACAATGGTCCTTCGACAAGTGAAGGAAACCCACAATACTAATAAACGTGGGATAGGCCCAGCGCCCAAACAAAGCTCCACGTTCACCAGAACGTGGCCCAATTGTCAGCACCAAACCGAGCCACGTGTACCCAAGGATAACTTGGGAGCCCACGTCCAACATAAGCGTGGCCAAGCCACTCTCCAACCCCATGATCTCATGATCGTAGAGTAACCCACAACCCATGATCCACTTCGTCACACATTACGCATAGTGGATCCTCGGGAACATGGGGCCGAAAATTGGGGAATGATAACTATTACCTGATGCCTATAAAAGGGAAGCTCCAGTTCATTCTATGGTAATCACAATTCTCTCACAAGTTCTCTTGATTACTTGCTCTCCTTTTCTCAAATATAACACTGACTTAGGCATCGGAGCTATCCCCCACCGACACAACCTGGCAGCTCTTATCATATTTTTAGTTTTTTGCAGATCAACGACTCCTTGGATTCCGTGTAGTGTCACAACTCGAAAAACTATCATCAAGAGTTTGACGCTGTTTGTGGAAAATTCGATTTTCATTAGTTCTCAGTAATCAAAATCGATATGGTAACTACACGTTTGAGGGAGCCTGATTCGAATGCTCCGGGTACATTGCAAGATCCAAACCATTGAATCGCTTCATTGGAAGATCACATGATGCGTATGAGTGAAACCATGGCGGCCATGAAGAAACAGAACAAGGATCTTGTTTCCTGACTCACGGGGACAGGGGAATGAGAATGTGAAGAAAGGCGTAGAGAAAAGCTGCCACGTGGCAAAGCATAAAGTTCTGCTTAGGACTCCCATAACACAACTGTTCAAGGCAGTTCTCATCATGAGAGACATGAGACCCCCAATGTTAATGATGAGGTAAGGGATTTGAAGCTAAAGTATGCGGAGATATCTCGGCAGATGGCCCAAGGAGGAGAAGATCGATTGATCGCAGAGGATCTAATGCAAAACACCAACTTGCCTTTTACTAATCGGGTGATGAGGTTTCCATTGCCCAAGAAGTTCAAGGTCCCATGTGTCGATAAATATGGTGGGAGCGGAGATCCAATCAATCATATAGAAAGCTTCTGAGCTGACCTTGTCCTCCATGACACTCCCGACAAGATTGCATGTCAAGCCTTCCCCTTAACCTTGAAGGGAGATGCCCAAGAATGGTTTGGGAAGCTGCTTCCCAAGTCTGTAGACAGCTTCAATTTCCTCAGACGCCAGTTCTTGACATAGTTTCTCGCAATTCGGAAGAGAAAGAAGTCTCCTGCTTAGTTCATGTCCCTTGTACAAGGGAAGAATGAGTCCTTGAAGGACTACATGATCAGGTTTAACCTGGAGAAGCTGAGTGTGGAAAGCCTGAAGGAAGAAATGTTACTATCAGCTTTGATGAACAGAATTAGAACCGAAGGCAAACTGATGGCTGAGCTAACTCAGAGACCTACTGTAACACCTTAGTCCTATATTGGGAAGATGAGAAGAAGCCCACATAGAGTGGGTAGTTTATAAAGATAGTCATGGGTGCTAAGTCCCATATTGCCTGATTACTAGGTGAAACTGGGCTTTATAATGAATTCTAGGGAAGCTCCAAATTAACTAGTCATTTTAGTATAATAGCGCAAATGTGGCTAGCGCCTTTTTCTAGGTCCTTACAAGTGGTATAAAAGCCACTTAGTAACACCAGGTCATGTTGTACAGAAGCACTGCATGACGTGGCCTTGACGAGGATGTTAGTAATTTAAGAGAGGGAGTTTGTAACACCTCGGTCCCATATTGGGAAGATGAGAAGAAGCCCACATAGAGTGGGTGGTTTATAAAGATAGTCATGGGTGCTAAATCCCACATTGCCTAGTTACTAGGTGAAACTAGGCTTTATAATGAATTCTAGGGAAGCTCCAAATTGATTAGTACTTTTCGAGTAATAGAGTAGATGTGGCTGGCGCTTTTCTCTAGGTCTTTACGCCTACATTAGTAAGTCTTCATCAATTTAAAAACATGGCTGAAGAGTTCATAAACCAGGAGGAAACCATCAGTGCCTTGATGAAGTCAAAATGGTAGAGTGGTCTAGGTGAAGCTAGCAACAGCAAGGTGGCATCCGGAAGCTCTAGAAAGAGAAGAAATGAGGAAAGGAGCTCGAAGAGTTTGGGGAAAAAGATAGAGCCTTTCCACCAACGGGACCAGAGATTGACTCCTCTGAATACCAGTGTCACTGAGGTATTCATGGAGATCAAGAGGGATCCCAACTTCAGATGGCAATTAAAGATGAGAACTCCTTCGCAGAGGCACAACAACCAAAAGTTTTCCGAGTACCATAACGATCACAGTGTCTAACTGAGGATTGCATGTCCCTGTGGATGGAGATTGAAAACTTCATAAAAAACGGAAGATTGGTAAGGTTTTTTGTCGGAGAAAGAGAGAGGGATAGAAACCCTCAGGAGAACCAGCCTTTGCGGCTGGAGGGGAATAATGAAGGCCCCGAGAGGGGATTAAATCATCGGCGGAGGCGCGATGAGCCGAGGAGAGAATAGGACAACCACCAAAATCCTCGGAATTAGGATGTGATAGGCGAAATTTACACAATTTCGGGTGGACTACCTGGTGGAGGAGAGTCCAACTATGCGAGGAAGGCTCACGCAAGGAAGGTAAATGTAGAAGAGGTTCTCCTTCTTGAAAGGCCCTCAATGGCTAAAAAGAAGGATCCGATGATTCTATCATTCTCTGAAGAAGATGCAAAGGGGTTCAATGCCCTACGATGACACATTACTGGTGATCGTGACAGTGGCTAATCATGCCATTCATTGGATTCTGGTAGACAATGGAAGCTCGACCCATATCCTATATTGGCCAGTTTTCAAATAGATGGGCATTGATCGGGAGAGGATCAAGCCATTCGGATCACCACTATTTGGGTTCTCTAGAGAGCAAGTCCAACCCATGGGGCTGATTTTCCTTCCGATTAAAGCAGGAATAACCCCCAAACAAGCAATCGTCATGGTGGACTTTCTGGTGGTTGACCGACCATCCGCTTACAATGCAATCATTTGTCGACCATCATTGAACAAGTTGAAGGCTGCAACTTGTTGTGCAAATATCTACATAAATTAATAGGTAAATAATTGTACATTTTACCTGCAAGTGCACAAGGTCAACATAGTAGTATATGGTGTAAGTACAGGATCGTTCCCATGAGGATTGCTGAATTTTTGTTTAAAAATATATTCTTTGAGTAAACAAAGATTGATTGAGTTGATAATGATAAAAAGGTAAGGCTTTGATATCCACCACTAATTATATTCAACTAATATAATAATATGCCAATGCTTTGATCATGTTATACATATCTAATGTTTGTCAACCTAAGGGCATGGGTGTATACTCCTTAAGCTATAGATTTCCCTAAGCAACGAGTTAGACATGGGTATATACTCTAACTCTTTTCTTTCCTAAAGGATTTAGCATGGTATATACTAAGTTGTTCTTTAGAAAAACATATGTTTTATGGAAATCGACAAACACACGAGGCCTAGGGCATGAGGTGTATACTCCCGGTTCCCTATGTTGATTAACCCAAGAATCGCGGTGTGGATTCTTTTGTGACTTATGTCAAACCCAAGACTCGATCATCCAAATTGATCTAACTAACTAGTCCATGCCACATGCATATGTTGATAAGGCATACACATATGAGGAATTCATGCAAGCAGGTATTAATCAAGTTAAATAGCACAACAAGATCATCACAAAGGCGAAAATATTGAAATATTAATTAAACATAACTAGGGCTTCAATCTAGCCCTACTAAATAAATTAGCTACACATAGAGTTAATGTTAAACATCTTCATAAAATAAAAGAAAAGAAAGAAAAAGAATAAACCCGAGACTTGAACTTGAAGAGCTCCTATTCTTCTCCTTACCAAGCCTGTCTATTCTAGAGGTTTAAGGGTCTATTTATAGGTTTTAGAAGTCCTTGACAAAGTAGTAAACCTAGGGATTTCGTAGGGTTTTAAGACCTATTACAATTGGGAGTTGGAAAACCCTAATATGGAAAGAGGGACACTCTGGCCGCCATTTGATGTGTCGCTTGCGCTCGGGTGCGATCTATCGTAGCCCGTGTGCGCTCAATCGCAGGTCTGCGATCGATCCTTCTTTTGGCATGCGCTCAATTGCTCCTAGCCTTAATTGTGTTTCATCCTCTCGGGTACTGCACTCGATCGCAAGTACCCTACGATTGATCGCTCTGTCGGGGAGCTCCAATTTTCTCCATCTTCTCTCTTTGAGTCTAAATTATCTAGATTTACTTCATTTTCTTACAAAAGCTTGCAAAAGTATGAAAAAAACAAAAAGGAATTAAAATGGCCTAATTAACTAAAACCAAAGGATTAAAACATGCAAGTTATGGGCTGAAAATATGAATATTTTAGCACTTATCAGACCCCCAAACTTACATATTGCTAGTCCCTTAGCAATACAAGTGAAAACAAGAATGGAAAAATAGGAAACAAAAGATAAATCCATCTTTCGTGGGATGTACGATTGCATTTAGCGTATGCAACAAGCCTTTTAAACCCCTAGGAATTTCCTAGTGGACGAGTGAAGTCTCATGAGGGTTTCCTAGAAATGTTACCCACAAATATCATGCATAGTTCATGTTATCCCAAAAATTAAAGTATCACTTCAAGATCATGGTTTTCATTCATAAGCAAACTTAAAATGATGAACTCCATCTTTATAATGAATTGGAATCTCAAAGTGCAATTACTTACAAAGGACATGCTAAATCATCACAAGTTTAAAATTTATGTACAGTGAACTAGTACAAAATTATGAGGCTTCCAAATCTTTCCAATATGCAATGTCGCCTTATCTCAAAATTCACTGAAATTCCTATTAGAATGACACACTAGCATATTTCTTTTTCTTTCTTTTTCTCTTTTTTTTTTGGGTCAGGTTGTGCAATGTTGGTTCCCTTAAGCTTTCTAATTGACCCTTGTAGCGAGTGTTAAGTCAATGACTCCAAAACCAGGTGGTTTTAGAGTATTAGGTGTAGAGACACCCTTAAGGATCTACTAACTCGAGTAAAAAAGGCTACAAAACCAACTAACCATGACATTGATCAAATCCAAATTTTTCACCTTTTGACGTGAACACTCAATGCTTTGAGACAAGAGGTCTAGTTACTCAGTGAAAAGCCATCAATGATCATTTATTTCACACACACACACACACACACACACACACACATTATATATATATATATATATATATATATATATATATATATATATATGCCATAATGTCATTTAATAAGTCATCCAATTTCATCCAAGATGCAAAAATACACATATTAGACCTCATGTCATTCCTCACAAATTATGTGCTAATGTGCTTGAGTGCTCAGATCAAACATGTGATTTTTTAACTGTCCTAAACAAGTAAGCAAACTAACAGATTCACTCATCAGATCATGTGTTCAAAGTTTTAAGGTCACTGATGAATTCAAATCACAATTCTTTGTAGATCAACTTAAAATTTTGGGAAAAATATAAAAAAGCCCCCCAAACTATCAACCGTTTTCGATTTAGCCCCCTAATGTTTCAAAAGTGATAAAGTAGCCCCCTAAACTACCAAACTATTGCATTTTGGCCACTCCGTTAGTCAAAACCGTCAGTTTGGACGGAAATTGCAAAACGACGTCGTTTGTTTCAGGTAAGTTACTACAATGCCCTTTTGGGAAAAATATAAAAAAGCCCCCCAAACTACCAGCCGTTTTCATTTTAGCCCCCTAATATTCAGAAAGTGATAAAGTAGCCCCCAAACTACCAAACAATTGCAATTTGGCCACTCCGTTATTCATTACCGTCAAATATGATGAAAAATTTAAAACTACATCGTTTTGGCAATGGTAAGTTACCAAAATGCCATTTTTGAAAAAAAAAATATCATATTAAAACAAGCAAGCAAAACGGCGCCGTTTTGCTTGAAATTATGGTTTCCTTACACTTACCAAAATGATGCCACTTTGGTAAGTGTTAGGAATTAAAAGAAAAAACCCTAGACCCCACGCAGGTGACCCAAGAAAAAACCCCCAACCCCAGTTTATCTCTCTCCCCAAAACCGCCGGCCACCACGTCGTCTATCTCCGACAGCCTGTAAATCTTACCCATAACTCAATCTTTTTATTGTATTTCATGGTATAGCTGTCGGATCGGTGTTGTTTATCTACGAACGTGATTTTTTTGTTTGATTTCTACAATAGGTAAGAAGTTTTCGGTGGCGCTTCGTAGCTAGTGGATGGTGTGGCTGGCGGTGATGGATGGTGGTGGCAGGGGCAGTCGTTTTGAGAGAAAGAGAGAGAGGGGCGTTGCGTTTTTTTCACTTGAGGGAGAAGGTTGCCGGAGATAGAACGATATGGTGGTCGGCGGTTTGGGGGAGAGAGATAAACTGGGGTTGGGGGTTTTTTCTGCGTGGTGTCTAAGGTTTTTTCTTTTTATTCCTAACACTTATCAAAACGGCACCGTTTTGATAAGTGTAAGGAAATCCTAATTTCAAGCAAAATGGCGCCGTTTAGCGTGCTTGTTTTAATATGATTTTTTTTTCTAAAATGGCATTTTAGTAACTTACCATTGTCAAAATGACGTAGTTTTGAATTTTCCATCATATTTGACAGTAATGACTAACGGAGTAGCCAAATTGCAACTGTTTGGTAGTTAGGGGGCTACTTTATTACTTTCTGAACATTAGGGGGCTAAAATGAAAACGGCTGGTAGTTTGGGGGGCTTTTTTATATTTTTCTCAAAAGGGCATTGTAGTAACTTACCCGTAACAAACGACGTCGTTTTGCAGTTTCCGTCCAAACTGACGGTTTTGACTAACGGAGTGGCCAAAATGCAATAATTTGGTAGTTTGGGGGGCTACTTTATCACTTTTGAAACATTAGGGGGCTAAATCGAAAACGGCTGGTAGTTTGTGGGGCTTTTTTATATTTTTCCCTAAAATTTTTTAGCAACAATAACATGCATAAATTTTTTTTTTTTTTTAAACATAAACAAACAACCAACAAAACAATTAACTTGAAATTGGGACAAAGTGTGTGTGAACATGTGTGCCCATACCCCCAAACTTAAATGACACATTGTCCCCAATGTGTCTAAATTAAGGAAAGAATGTACCTGGGATAGGGACGACATAGTTGTTTTGGAAAGCATGGCTCATAGCATACCCCAAAACTTGAACTGAAGCACCCTTGTCCCTGCAAAATAAGAAAACACACAAACAAGTAAAAAAAAAAAAAAACTAAAGATAAATAAAAAGATTTAACTTAAAACACACTAAACAAAACAAAATAAAAAGATAACTATGGGATGCCACCCAAGTGCGCTCGATCGCACACATGGTGCATTCGATCGCACTAACAGAATGTGTTGAACCCACAAATGGAGACTTGCACTCGATCGCATGCTGGTTACGATCGATCACAGTAACAGAATGGAAAACAAGACAAAACACTAAAAATACAAAAAAAAAAAAAAAAAAAAACATAAGTGAAACAAAACAAAATAAAAGGATATGCTATGGGGTGCCTTTCATGAGCGCTAAGTTTAACGTCTTCAGCCAGACAGTGGTCCCCTCTCAGTGTTGTCCAAAAATTGATGCTCCATTTTGGATGGATTGGAGTGCCAAATCTTCATCTCTTGGTACTAATTTTTCTTCAAGATATGGCTTGACTCTGTGTCCATTAACTTTGAATGACTGGTCGGTTTAGAGGTCGTGAACTTCCAAGGTTCCATGAGGAAATACTTGTGTAACAATGTTGGGCCTAGACCATCTTGACTTAAGCTTTCCAGGGAAGAGTTTCAATCTTGAATTATAGATCAAAACCTTCTGTCCTACTTGAAACTCCTTCCTGACCAGTTGTTTGTCATGGTATGCTTTGGTTCTGTCCTTGTAGAGCTTGGCATTCTCATATGCATCACGCCTCAGTTCCTCTAGTTCATTTAGTTGGAGCTTCCTCTTGTCACTAGCATGCTTCATATCGAAGTTAAACTTCTTGATGGCCCAATACGTTTTGTGTTCCAATTCCACCGGTAGATGACATGCTTTCCCAAAAACCAAATGATATGGAGACATACCGATAAGTGTCTTGTAAGCAATCCTATAAGCCCATCATTTAAGTGCAGTGACCAATCCTTCCTATTGGGGTTCACTTTCCTTTCAAGGATGCCTTTGATTTCTCTGTTGCTGATCTCCACTTGGCCACTGGTTTGGGGATGGTATGGAGTGCCAACCTTATGAGTGATGCCATACTTCTTCATCACAGAAGTAAAAGCATAGTTGTTAAAGTGGCTCCCCCCATCACTAATGATTGCCCTAGGTGTTCCATACTTCTTGATGCATGCATTTGGCTGGGCTTATTCCCTTGATGTCGGCAATGGTCCACCCCAAAGCAGTTTTATGCTCTCTAAGCACTCTTAACAGCTTTTCCTCTTCATCACAACTCAGATTTGCTGCAATTATGACTAGTAGTGTTTCGTTTTCTCCCAAGTAGGCATATGTTAGGTGGTCTGGCAATTGCTTCAATTCCAGCTTAGGTGCCTGGACAATAGAAGGAACAAGAGAGGTGTTAGTGAGCTCAAGAATTTCAAAGGGATGAGTATACTTAGCTGAGTATTTTGGAGAGGCCTCAAGGTGATGCATTGTTTCAATGATGTCATTAGTAACATCTTTAGGTTTTGGCTCAATGTCCTGCCATGTGAAACTATGGGTGAGGGTGGCCTCCAATGGATTTTTATGTTGGTCCTGCAAAACTGTCTTACCAACATCTTGGATTATACAAACATCAAAACATTCTAAATCTTCTTGAGTTAATTTCAATGCATCGAATATTTTGAACTCTATTGTTTCACCATGTACCTTCATGCTCACAATACCCTTTTTCACACCTATTGTAGTATCAGTAGTTCTCATAAAGGGTCTTCCTAAGATAATAGGTAAAGGTGATGGCATAGGAGATTCTTCCACATCCAACACAATGAAATCAGCAGGTTGAATAAATGTACCTACCTTTACCAAAACATCCTCAAGTATACCTCTTGGTCTTTTGATGCTTCTATCTGCCAATTGCAAGGTGATAGAGGTTAGTTGAAGCTCCCCCAATCCCAGCTTTTCATATACAGTGTAAGGCATCAAATTCACCCCTGCTCCTAGATCCAGTAGTGCCTTTTTAAAAGAATGGTCGCCTATCCTACAAGGAATGGTAAAACTACCTAGGTCTGTTAGCTTTGGTGGTAATTTTCTTAACAAGACTGCACTTACCTCTTCTGTTAAGGCCACTGTCTTATATTCCCGAAACTTCCTTTTGTTTGTGCAACAATCCTTTAAAAATTTAGCATATGAAGGAATTTGTTTAATTGCATCTAATAAAGGAATGTTGATTTCTACTTTCCGCAAGGTCTTAAAGATATCCATGAGTTGCTTTTCTTTCTTTGGTTTGACTAACCTTTGAGGAAAGGGGGGTGCATTCACCCTCTCCATTTTAGTTACCTTGGAAGTTGATGCTTCCACTGGAGCTGCTTGAGGGTGCTCTTCAGTTCCTATGACCTTGCCACTCCTGAGAACTGTGACTGCTTTCATCTGCTGTTGATCCTCTGAAGTTGATGCTTCCCTGGAACTGTGCTTGATCGCAGGTTGGTGCGTTTGATCGCAGTACGCTCGATTGCACTTGGCTGACGATTGATCACAATCACAGAATGCCAATCTGCAACCTGAAACAGAAAACAAAAAAAGTTAGCGGAAACAAAAAATTCTTTTTGATTTTTACTAACAACTAAATTAAAAATTGGAAATTAAAATAACAAAGCTAAAGGAAAATAATTTTAAGCAAAATTTGCCGCAATCCCCGGCAACAACGCCAAAAACTTGTTGTGCAAATATCTACCTAAATTAATAGGTAAATAATTGTACGTTTTACCTGCAAGTGCACAAGGCCAACATAGTAGTATATGGTGCAAGTACAGGATCATTCCCACGAGGATTGCTGAATTTTCGTTTAAAAATATATTCCTTAAGTAAACAAAGATTGATTGAGTTGATAATGATAAAAAGGTAGGGCTTTGATATCCACCACTAATTATATTCAACTAATATAACAATAAGCCAATGCTTTGATCATGTTATGCATATCTAATGTTTGTCAACCTAAGGGCATTGGTATATACTAGGGCTGGCAAAACGGGTAATCGGGTAGACCCGATTACGACCCGTTAAGACCCGCGACCCGATTACCCTAGACACGAACACGACCCGTTTAGCTAAACGGGTTAGGGGGTTTGACACGATTATAACAGGAAAAATATCCGGGTAACCCGACACGACCCGCTTAACCCGTTTAAAATTACCGGGTCATATCGGGTAGACACGATCCAACTTGACCCGACACGACCCGTATCTAAATAGGTCACACGACCCGACCCGTTAAAAAAACCCTTGCTGAAAAATGGAAAAAATAATGTAATATTAATAATAAATTAATAATATACCAAATTACCAATGCCATTGGCCTCTGATGAGAGAGAGAGAGAGAGAGCGGAGAGGGAGAGAGAGTGGCGCTGGGGGGTTGCTGCCTGCCACCTGGTGGTGCCTGTGAAGCTGCGATAGAGGGAGAGAGAGAGCCGAGAGGGGGATTGGAAGAGAGAGGCGCTGGGAGAGAGAGCCGAGAGGGAGAGAGAGAGAGAGAGAGGCGCTGGGGGGGGGCTACTTCCTGCGATAGAGGGAGAGAGAGAGCCGCGAGGGAGGCGCTGGGGGGGCTGCTGCCTAGCCTGCCTGGTCACTGGTGCCTGCGAATCTGCAATAGAGGGAGAGAGAGAGTTGAGAGGGAGAGAGGTGTTCTGCAATAGAGGGAGAGAGAGAGCTGGGAGGAAGAGAGGCGCTTGGGGGGGGGTCAGGGGTGCTGCAGTGCCAGTGGGGTGTGAGTGAGTCGTGAGATGAGAGTAGTTTAGGAATTAGGAATTTTAGGGTTATAGTGTTATACCATTACCACCGAGTTAGTTTTTAGTGTTTTTTTTTTTAATGGGTAACGGGACTAGCGGGTCACCCGAGACCCGACTGACCCGTTAATTTAACCATGTCTGACGGGTCGACCCGTGGACACGCCGGGTCGACCCGCCAGACACGAATTTAATCGGGTCTTAATCGGGTAGACCCGATTAAGACCCGAACCCGATAAGCCCAAACCCAATACCTGCTAACTTCGTGTCGTGTTCGTGTCGGATTCGCGGGTCGTGTCAAAATTGCCGGCCCTAGTATATACTCCTTAAGCTATAGATTTCCCTAAGCAACATGTTAGGCATGAGTGTATACTCTAACTCTTTTCTTTTCTAAAGGATTTAGCATGGTATATACTAAGTTGTTCTTTAGAAAAGCATATGTTCTATGGAAATTGACAAACACACGAAGCCTAGGGCATGGGTGTATACTCTCGGTTCCCCATATTGATTAACCCAAAAATCGCGGTGTGGATTCTTTTGTGACTTATGTTAAACCCAGGACTCGGTCATCCAAATTGATCTAACTAACTAGTCCACGCCACATGCATATGTTGATCAGGCATACACATATGAGGAATTCTTGCAAGCAGGTATTAATCAAGTCAAATAGCACAACAAGATCATCACAAAGGCGCCAATATTAAAATATTAATTAAACATAACTAGGGCTTCAATCTAGCCCTACTAAATAAATTAGCTACACATAGAGTTGATGTTAAATATCTTCATAAAATAAAAGAAAAGAAAGGAAAAGAATAAACTCGAGACTTGAACTTGAAGAGCTCCTATTCTTCTCCTTACCAAGCCAGTCTATTCTAGAGGCTTAAGGGTCTATTTATAGGTTTTAGAAGTCCTTGACAAAGTAGTAAACCTAGGGATTTCAGAGGGTTTTGAGACCTATTACAATTGGGAGTTGGAAAACCCTAATATGGAAATATGGACACTCTGGCCGCCACTTGATGTGTCTCCTGCGCACGGGTGCGATCAATCGCAGCCCGTGTGCGCTCGATCGCAGGTCTGCGATCAATCCTTCTTCTAGCATGCGCTCGATCGCAGGTTCCTTGTGATTGATCGCAGTGTCAGGGAGCTCCAATTTTCTCTATCTTCTCTCTTCGAGCCCAAATCATCTAGATTTACTTCATTTTCTTCCAAAAGCCTGCAAAAGTATGAAAAACACAAAAAAATAAATTAAAATGGCCTAATTAACTAAAACCAAAGGATTAAAACATGCAAGTTAAGGGCTAAAAATATGAATATTTTAGCACTTATCACAACTTCAACTTACCACCTGAAGATGAAGTTCCCAATGGACGAAGGAGTCGGAGAAGTCAAAGGAGACCAAGTAGCAGCAAGGAAGTGTTATAACACTTCGCTGAAGAAACCCTCGGGATCTGCACCCCTAACAATCAGTAATGTGGGATAGAGAAACGAGGTAGAGCTAAAGGGTGAACCAGCCGAGGAGCTGGTAGAATTAATTATGAGGGAAGGAAAAGTTATGAAGATTGGCTCACAACTAACCCCAGAAATCTGAGAAGGCCTCATCAGCTTTGTTCGGGAAAACATGGTGGTGTTTGCATGGACACATGAAGATACGCCTAGGATTAGCCCAGAGGAGATTGTCCATCAGCTGAATGTGGACCCATTGACGAAACCAGTGAAGCAAAAGAGAAGGAAGTTTGCTTCCGAGCGAAACATGGCCATCACTGAAGAGGTGGAAAAGTTGCTCAAAGCTGGGTTCATCAAAGAGGTGTACAATCTTAATTGGTTGGCCAACGTGGCATTGGTCAAGAAGTCAAACGAGAAATGGAGAATGTGCATGGACTTCACTGAATTGAATAAGGCATGTCCGAAGGATAGCTTTCCACTACCACGAATTGATTCGTTGGTGGATTCAACAGCTGGATATGGGTTGCTCAGTTTCGTGGATGCTTTTTTTTTTTTTTTTTACAATAAGATTTACATGCATGAAGCTGAGCAAGAGAAGACAGCGTTCATCACAGACCGAGGCTTGTACTGCTATAAATTCATGTCGTTCGGTTTAAAAAACGTTGGGGCCACTTATCAGAAACTGGTGAATAAGATGTTCCGAGAGCAGATTGGAAGGAATATGGAAGTCTACGTCGATGACATACTCATGAAGAGTGTGTTACCCCTCGACCATTCTTATGATTTGCAAGAAATGTTCAAGATGTTGAGGCAAATACGGGATGAAGTTAAATCCAGCGAAGTGTGCTTTCGGAGTCTCCTCAGGAAAATTCCTTGGTAACATGGTGTCAACCAAGGAATAGAAGTGAATCCTGAAAAGATCCAAGCAGTCTTGGACATGCATTCCCTGAAGAATACCAAGCAGCTGCAGCAACTAACGGGAAGGATTGCAACAATGAATAGGTTCATCTTTCGATCAACCGACAAGTGCCTACCTTTCTTCAAAATCTTGAGAAAGGTATTTGAATGGTCTGAAGAGTGTGAATAGTGTTTGAGCAGTTGAAAAAATACTTGGCTGCCCCATCGCTGCTGAGCTGAACCATTCATAGAGAAACACTGTATTTATACTTAGCCATATCTGCAACTGTGGTTAGTGCAGCTCTAATCCGAGAAGTAGAAGGCTTTCAAAAGCCAGTATACTTTAGCAGCCGAGCATTGAGAGGAGCCTAGGAAAGATATGTGCAGACGAAGAAGCTTGCCTTTGCCCTGGTCATCGCATCAAGGAAGCTTCAACCATTTTTTCAAGCTTACTCAATCAAAGTCCTAATAGAGTACCCACTGAAAAAGGTGCTTCGAAAGCTAGATCAGTCTAGCAGAATAGCGAATTGGGCAATCAAACTCGGGGAGTACAACATTGAGTATATCCCTCGGAATGCCATCAAAGGTCAAGCTCTAGCATATTTTTTGACAGAATCCACCAATCTACCAGAATCACCAGAATGGTCGAGGGACGAAGTGTGGGTGATCTACGTGGATGGGTCATCTATAAAGAAGAATGGAGGATCAGGAGTGGTGTTGATCACACTAGACGGAGAAGATTTGTGTAGTTCTTTGAGAATGGAGTTCAAAGTTACCAATAACGAAGTCGAGTATGAAGCAGTCTTAGCGGGACTAAGCTTAGCTCGGGAGATGGGAGCCGAATTTGTGGATTTTCAGCCGAGGAGCTGAGTTCAATTTCCTCGCCTTGGCCCTTCTCGCAATAGGGGGTAGATATAGTAGGACCATTGCATTGAGGAAATAGGGTGTTTGGTTCGCAGTGGTGGCCTTGGATTACTTCACCAAATGGCAGAAGTGGAAGCCTTGGTGAACATAACTACCAAATGTATGGAGCGGTTCCTATGGAAGACTGTCATTTATCAGTATGGGATTCCACACGCATTGGTCATTGACAATAGGAAGCAATTCAATTGCGACTCATTCCGAGAATGGTGTTCAAAGCTCCATATCAGAAACTACTTCTCATCACCGGGACATCCCCAAGCGAATGGGCAAGTTGAAGCTACCAAAAAGACAATCTTCAAGATTCTAAAGAAGAAACTTGGTGAGTGGAAAGGAGAATAGGCCGAAAATCTCTCGAAAGTTCTATGGGCGTACAAAACCACCAAGAGGACTCCAACCGAAGAGACTCCTTATGCTCTTGCCTTTGGGATTGAAGCAGTCATCCCAACTGAGGTTGGATTAGGAAGCTTCCGTGTGTAGACCTTTCGGCTAGAGTGCAACGATGAAGGCATTAGGCTGCATCTTGACTTTTTGCAGGAGAAATGAGATAAGGCACAAGTAACCTTGGCAGCATACTAGGAGAAGGTGGCTTGGTATTTCAACCAGAAGGTTAGGCACTGAAGCTTCAAGCTAGGAGATTTAGTCTTGCGAAAAGTTACCATCGTAACCAAAGATCCGGTTGAGGGAAAGTTAGCCCCAAGCTGGGAAGGACCATACAAGGTGGTGGCGTGCCATAGAGCGGGAGCGTATCACCTCGAAGTTAAAGAGGAGAAAGCACTACAAGGGCCTTGGAATGCCGAACATCTGAAGAAATATTTTATTTTAAGTCATTGTAATTTCATCAAGAAAATTCATGTTATGATGTTCAGTTGTAAAAGCATATCATCAATAAAATGATCTTTTGAAATTACAGTGTCAAACAAAACCTCGGGAAATATAGCCGTAAAGGTACTTTCCTGAGGCCAAGTGTTCATAAATATAGCCGTAAATGCGCTTTTCAAACTTAACGGCCAAAATAATGAACTCAACCCATTCTAAGATTAAAGTACCTCAGTAAATATAGCTATAGAGGCACTTTCCCAAGGCCGTGCTTGAGAAAAATAGTCGTAAAGCCGCTTTCCAAACTTAGCCCAATTGAATAATAAAAAGCCTAGGACAAAGGCTTATTCTAAGAGTAAAATACCTCGGAGAAATATAGCCATTGAGGCACTTTTTCGAGGCTAACGTTTATGAAATATAGACGTAAAGGCGCTTTCCGAACTTAACCCATTCAAAGAGCAAGAAGCCTCTGAAGAAGGATCGTTCTAAGGTTAAAATACCTTGGTGAAATATAGTCGTTAAGGAGCTTTCACTAGGCTAAATGTTCAAGAAAAATAGCCGTAATGGCGCTTTCTGAACTTAGCCCATTTTAATGATGAAAAACCTCGAAAGAAGGCTCATTCTAAGGCTAAAATACATTGGGAAACATAGCTGCCAAGGCGCTTTCCCGAGGACAAGCATTCAAGGTTAGACTTAAAATTGAAAATGAAAGGAAGGAAAGCAAACGACGGGGCAAAAGAGACCTATTCATTGAAAATTTTTACAATATTACTAAGCTCATTTATCCTCGGGCTCGGAAGTCCCGACGCTACTCGAGGTTACATTGGGCTCTGAGGATTCATCGGTGGGGTTATATCTGAACTCAATGATGCGTCGAGCATCCGACATGTGCTCCTGACCGAGGCGGATGAGTTCTTCAATAGCCTCAGCTTTAGGAGGAAAGCCATCGGGAGTGGCCATATCTATGTTAATGTGGGACGAAGGGTTGAAGGCTAGATCTCTGAAGGTCTCAAAACCCACAGCATGCCCTCGGGCCCAGCCTTGGTCTCTAGTCCAAGATGCAAGGGACAACTGCTTGAAGTAGCTCCGAGCTTTTTTCTTGTAGTGGCAGAGCTGCTCCTTCACATGCTTGAAATTCTTCTTAATCCCTTTCGCTTTCACCTCGACCTTTTCAGCTCTCAAACACTGCACCGAGACTTCCTTCTGGGCTTCCTGAAGATCTGAAGATATACGGGCTATCCTAGCCTCGGAAGTAGTGCATTGCGCCTCGGCCTCGGAGCATCTTTCTTCAAGCTACCTATGCTTTTCCTCGAGAATTGAATAATCTTCTTCAAGCCCCTTAGATTTTGTCTTGAAGGCCATAAGCTTGGCCTCTAGGCCATGAATCTGAGAATTGGCCTCAACAATTTTAGAATTGACTTCTCCAACTTGGTTTTCCACAAAGGACAACCTTTGAGCCCAAAGAAGTAGCTCGTTGTCTTGCTGAGCCAAAAGCCCTTTTAGCCGAGCATTCTCAACCAAGGACTCCTCTAACCTCTTCTGCAGATTCTAGGTGTCTAAAGCCATGCTCTGAAGGTAGTTCTTGAAGTCGCAATAGAGGTTGATTGACTTCCTAATACTCTGCAAAAGAGGGGCATAGTGACCTAAGTTTTTTTTTTTTTTTTTTTTCTTTTTTTATAAAAAAAAGGAGGAAAAGAGAAGAACTTACAATTATTTAGTAAAAAAGCATCCGCTCCATCACTTCTATAGGGGGTTTTTTGCCAACACCCGTCAGGCGTTCCAGGGGAATCAAACCCACCAAGGTACTAAAAGGATTCCCTAACAATCCTTGGCTCAAGTCAGAGAGGGGCGCCCCAACCGTCCAGCTGATTGTGTAACGCCACGAAAATTAATTAATTGGTAATTAATTCCACGGTTCGTCTCCCAGCCTTATTCCACTCTGAACAAGACTCAAGGACCTCTATTCCTCAAAAGAGAGTATACTAAACAGCGGAAACAAAAAGATTCTATAACATAATTGTTACTGCTAGAGAGTTTACCAAAGAACATCAAAGTCATGCTATACACATCATTATCTTTACAAGGGATTCGTGCTATACCTTAATATGCGAGCATGCATAAAAGCTTTAAGTCTTTCTAGTAACAGACAACCCATAGACTCACAGAGCTATGTACAGCAGGTCGTCATAAAAAAAAAATGGTATTTTCACAAAAACTGATAATGTCTTGCCCCTTCACTTTATAGTATATATCTTTGCATTCTTATCCCTGCTGACTTCACTTAATGGTTTATTAAATCTGGTTTTAAAAAAGTATGGGTGCACCAGATGCAGGACAAGTTAATGCAAAGAACGATTTTCTGGGAATAGAACTAGCACATATATAGTAGCAGCAAAAGTGAAACATCAAACATGGTCATATCTAGGACTGCTTGGAGAACTTTTTTGTTGATACGTAATGTCAAATTTTATTAAAAGTGGGAGACACCCCTAAGTGTAGAGGAAGTATACAAAAGGAACACCTAGAATTTGGAGAACTTTCAAGTATCACTTCCATTCCAGATTAGAAAAAGGCATGCCCAATTGCTCATACTTCCATGTCTCAACAAATTGGATCAGCTAAATACCAACTGCAAGATTGCTTTCTCTAATATTCAAACAACATAACCAGATACTTTTGATATGCCATAATTGTTTTTAGTCCCATAATAAATTGCAAAAAAATCTTTTACTTTGTTCAGAATTTGGAAGTTTAAGATGGCCTTCCATAAGAACATAATGGTATATCTTTAATAAAATGGACCATGTTTTTAAGTATCCCGGGGCATAGCTTGCATACTTCACTACCCAAGATATAAATTAAACTCCCCATGTTTTCCAGAAATTCAGCCTCCTCAATAGCTAGGGTTGCCTCTAGATGCACCATGAACTTGGATTCCTTATCAATAATGGTTTTAGTCATGCACTCGCAATGTGAATGAATCTGTCAGATTTTAACTGCTCCTGAACTTTTTTAACTGCGCAGATCAAGCAAGATTTACAAAGTCAAGGAATACGCTAAACTGGTTCTGCAACGCAATTATCATCTCTAGTCGGTGGTAGTCTCTGATAGAGAGGATGACTTCTTCCTTGACCTTCCGATGAGCCTCGTCGTCTACTTTATCCTTCCATCAATGGACTCATGATGTGTACTTGAACTTTAGAAACTCTAATACTCGCAGAAATTTTATTGCCTATCCATACGACGTTTTGGATTGAAGGGAAATCAAGACCTTCCTAGCTTTTCAGCTGCTTGAAAGAGGAAATGAAAATCTTTCATCACATCTGGAGACTATTGAAGGGTCAACGATTTCGATCGTTGTACTCTCTCAAAATTATGCATCATCCAAATGGTGCTTGGACGAGGTAGTGAAGATCCTTGAGTGTAAGGAAACGAAAGGACAGCTCATTGTGCCAATGTTTTACAAAGTAGATCCATCGGAAGTACGGCATCTAAAAGGTAGTTTTGGAGATGCATTTGCCTAATATGATAAAATGTTCGAGCAAAGAAGAGTGGAGGGGTGGAAAACAGCACTAACACAAGTTGGCAATTTGTCTGGGTGGCATTTAGATAATAATAGGTATTTCTTATTAGTTTTGAGTATTCATAGTAGATTTTTTTTTTCCTGATTCCGATTACATACGGGTATTGAGTATGGGTGTGGGAGTTTATGTATATATATAATTTTTTTTTTTTTTTTTTGGTCTAGAGAGTGGGAAGGTAAAGAGAAATTTAGGAAAGAAACGAAGAGAAATTCTGGATCTAGGGGGAAGTTTAACTTCAACTACCTTTCTTTCTTCTTCTTTTTTAGTTGCTTTTTCTTCTATCTCTGTTATATGTTTTGTGCTTTTTGGATAATTATGTAAAATCCAGTCAAATAAAAGCACCTTTTTAGTGGTGAGGAGTTTGTATCACTTAAAATTATTTAATTTTATGATTTCCGCACTGGATTTCATGAAAATCATAGTTCAATTAGAAATCTGCTGATTGAAGCGTTTGATATGGTACAAACATTTTTGTTTGAAATGCAAAAGATATTCTTGACTGGACAGAATTTGGAGGAAATTTCTTCAACCTCCTCTAATAAGTGCCAAATGTCATTTTTTACATATTTTTTTTAATATTCTTAATTATCATTTATTGTCATTCTACTAATATAGGAACCCAAACATTAATTTTTGAAAAATCCAAAGATGTTCAAAGACACTGTCACTTAGAACCAAAAATGCTAGAGTTTAACAATGCATATGAAGACTGAAAAATATGAATCAAATGAGAGGTGGACTTGTGGTCAATCCATAGGCGAATTGGGAAGGAAAGCATAATCTTTCTGTATGAATGATAATATGTTTGCTTCCATCGACAAACTAAGAACAAAAGGCTACAGTTACCTAGAAAGCAAGATATGATTAGACAAGCTCCAAGAAAGGAAGGGGAGGTTATCCTGTATCTTTGTAGCTATCATTGTCAGTAATTTCTTCTGAAAAATAAGTAACTAGATCATGTTCATGATACTTTGTACTTTGTAGTAATGAAGCTCAAGTTATTGACGAAATCGTTCGGAGTATTGCATCGCATACGAATCTAGTGAAGCATCCAGATGGAATAGAGTCTCCTGTACAAGTGCTTGATTTGTCCAGTTTGCCAAGTCCAGTTGGAATAGAGTCTCATGTACAAGAGCCCCATTTGTCAAGTTCCCCAAGTCCAGTTGGAATAGAGTCTCTTGTACAAGAGCCACAACTGTCCAGTTTGCCCTCAAGGAACAGGTATTTCTTACCAGTCTTGTGCATTCATTTGTAGATTCGTTTTTCCTGATTCCAATTACAATACATCCTTATAGACTGGACATACTGCATACATACATATATACATATATACATATATACATATACTTATGGGTATGTGAGGCTAAAGAGAAGTTTAGGAGATAAACTAGAGAAATCCTGAATCTTGGGGGAAAGCTTTCTCTCTATCCTCCACCTTCATCGACCATTAAACTTCAACCACCCTTCTTTCTGCAATTTCTTGTTGGTTGTTTTTCATTCTATTTCTGTTGCTCTGTATGTTTTGGGCTTTTTTGGATAATTATGTAAATCCCGTCAATTAAAAACACCTAGTTTAGTTAAAAAATATTTTAAGCTGCCTAAATTAGTGAGGAAACTGTACCGCCTAAAATTATATAGTATTATGATTTCTGCATTGGATTTCATACTTAAATTAGAAATATGTTCATTGAAAGCGATTAATACGGCACACATTTTGTGTAAAATGCAAAAGATATTCTTGATTCTTGATTATTCATTAAAAAAAGAAGAAGATATTCATGATTAGTTTTAATGAGGGAAAACCAAATTTGAGAATACCGGAACCAAAAAAGTTGAGAAGTTTAACAATACATATGAAGACTGAAAAGTGAAGTTTACACCGAGCATCTGTTTGAGTTAAAAGTGTTTTAGTTATGTTTTTGGTGATTGTGCAGTGAGCAGGGGAGTAATTCTTCCATATCAAGCCAGGGAGTAATCCTATTTTTGATTGGATCAGTGATTGGCCTACTCCAATTGCATGATCTATTTGAGACACACCCTGCAAACATGTGGATCTCCGAAGCTGCCTTGGTCATCTTTTACTTGTCATATGCAACCATGACGAGGATTAATGGGACTCGTTGGGCAAGATACTCTCAAATCTTTGACAGTTTCCATGCCCTTTTAGGAACACTTGTACCCGTCTCACTGTCATCAATCCATCTGCCGCATCAGCTTTCATGGTTATTTTACATCATAAGGGCATTTCTGGTTTATATAGTTGTTGCATTTACATGGATTTACCCTGAGGGGGAGGGTAGGGAGGCCCAGGGGAGTCAAATGCCCTTCCTCACCCCCCCCAAGAATTTCTTTTATTCAGTAGAAAAGTTTTCAAATGCACCGGTTGTGACGCAAATTGTCATTCATTTACTGTACTTCTTTCAATCAGCCAAAATTTTCTTCTACAAGTGTTCAACAATTTAGATAACTTGTTTGGCGAACTTTTTTGAGAGCCTGAGAGGTGTACAGTGAAAATGGTACAGAACATAACAAAAAATCAATCGATTTTTTTTATAATTTCTCGTTTTTGAAAATTTTAAAGTATGTAATTAAACTTTTACGCAACTGAATAAATTATTGCTGTGAGTGAGAAATAAGTTGCTATTTTATTATTATTATTGTTATTATTTTGTAAAGGTAAATTATAAGTAATATTTATATGTTTTAAACAATAATTAAACTTTTTTTGAATTATTTATTTCATTAGTTATATTCTTTAATATTTATAATAACTTTTGTTCAACTTTATTTTTTAATCTTGACCTCCTTTGAACCAACATTCTAACTAAATTTACTTCAAAGTTATAAAAATCACAGTACTGCAAGATGATGATAGGAATAAATTAGGGTGAGTTAGGTTGAATTGGAATAGTATTTCGATTCGTTTAGAATAGATTATTTTAAATTATGATTAAGTTATTTAAAATTAATATTAAGAGTAATTAGGAGTTCTTATCCATTTGGGTGTAATCCTACTTATTTTAGGGGTAAATACCTTATTCGTCCATGTGGTTTAATTTTTTTATTTTTTGACTCATAAGGTTTACTTTTTATTACAAGAGATTCCTCTTATTTTAATCATGGTCTTTATCAAAAAGTGCGAAAACCTGAGGGGTCGTGATGTACTATCGCTTGATATTAAAATTTCTTCCTTCAAATTTTGTCGTTAATTTCCTTCAAACTAATTTATCCTTCCTTTTTTTACAGAATTTTCAAAGCATCACAATTATGGATTTCTCTAAATGTCAATTCCTAAAAATAATCCCAGATGTTTCAAGGATTCCAAATTTAAAGGATTTGACTCTTGATGGTTGTACAAATTTAGTTGAGATTCATCATACGGTTGAATTTCTTGATAAATTAGTTTGGTTGAGTCTTGAACGTTGCTATAACCTTCGTAGTTTTTTGAAAAGCCTCAAGTTGAGATCTCTAGAATATCTCAGCGTTTATGGTTGCTCAAGTCTTAATGACTGTCCTGAAATTGATTGTTGCTGGAGTATTTAGAAAACATCAACTTTAGAGGCACTTGTATAAAAAAATTGCCTTCATCCATTCAGTACCTCATTGGGCTTAAAAAATTAAATCTAAGAGATTGCATAAACCTTATAAATCTTCTAAGTAGCATTTGTCACTTGCAACATTTAGTATCTGAAGCTTGAGGGTTGTTCAAAACTTATTAAGTTTCCTGAGAATGTGGGGGGTATAAGACAATACATGCCACCATATACAAATTCAAGTGTTTCTAATGATAGTTGTTCCTCGATAGTATTTCCGGCACTACAAGAGTTGCACCTTCGAAACTGTCCTTTCAGGATCAGATTTCTTTAGGATATTTAATTACTCCTCCACATTGGAAGGATTATATCTATCAGGGAGTGGTATTGTTACCATTCCTGCATGCCTCAAAAGATTTGTTGCCTTGAAGGAACTTGACTTGGAAAATTGCAAGCAACTACGAGAAATTCTAGTATTGCCAGCAAATTCATATTGTGTGCCTGCAACGGGTTGCATGTCATTGGAAGTATATAATAAATATTGCTGGTTACCAGAGCTTCCGGCACTAGGCCCTGTGGGCAGCAATATTGAGGCTTCTACTGCAACCTATCAGGATGATGATGAAGTAAGATATGCTCTCTCCCTCTTATATACAAGTTAATTTGTATGCTTTGATTCATATTCGTGTAACAGGGACTTGCTAAGCCCGGTTGTTTTGACATTTTAGTTTATGGAAATAGGATTCCACACTGCTTCAGCTATCATAAAGAGGTTTCAAATAGTAATTTCTGTGAAATAGATATTGATGTGCCTGCAAATTTGGATTGGGAGATCTCAAGAATTGTTTTTTATGCTGCTCTTATAATAGACGGGTTTGATCCTTGTGCAATTGATGTTTACATCATCAGTGGTGGTGTAGAAATCTATCATCATTGTATATTGAATATTATTCAGTACTCAGATTATGTATGGATGAATTTCCATGTTCCAGATCTTATAAGCTTAAGGCTTATAATGATCATCTCCGAATTAAATTTGTTTACACAAGTTCGTATTATATTGACTGAAAGTTAATTCCCATGAAAGCTTGTGGATTGTATCTGGTACGTAGGCATGAAGAGAAGGCGATAGATGGTATTAAAGTTACTAAGAGACCCCGTGATGACGACGGTGATGATGGCGACTTGGAATCCAATTGGTTAAAAAAAAAAAAAAAGAGGCAAGGTGTCATACGTACTCCGTCAAGTTCATCTAGAATGAGCTACTCCACCCAATTCAACAACCATGTGTATATATATATTACCAACGTACGCCACTGACACTAAATGTTTGTTTCCCTTTTTTCCTTTTTGTTTTTTTGTTTTTTTTTCCTTTAATAATTTTTTTAATGGGATAACTGGACCTAGGCCATCTTCCTTTGGGCTATTCCCTTTTCTTAGTGTTTGCAGTCCAATGCATTTCGGCTCGAATAGCTGGGCCCCCTTTTAATTCCTTTGAGGTTTGACATAAATTTTATGCGAAATTGGGCCAAGATTGGTCTACTTGGAACTTTCTATATATCTAATTCAGGCCCACTAATTCACTTAAACTAATACACTTAGAGCCTAAAATAAATAATACCACAACTAAATAATTTGGGCTTTGACTTCAAATGATAGCTCAATCGATTGAGCACCATGCCTTATGAAGCAGAAATCATTAGTTCAAATCCCTTTCTTCCTCTCCTTCCCCTTTGAGCCATGATTGTGGATGTCGTTAATCAGCATTATATATATATAAGCAACAATATTGTCATAAAAGTTATAATTAAGGAAAAGTATACGTAGTCCCTCAAACTACTACCAAATTTACAATATCCTTCAAACTTTAATAATTTGCAATGTACCCTATGGCTATGAATCTACTAAGCCCTTTCATTCGAGTATGTTTCTTTGTTATGAGCGTCATAAATATGAGAATATAAAATAAATGAAGGAAAAATGATTACAGAAGATACATCATGCGGGCCGAAAGCAATTATTGGTGGAAGAGGAAGACAACAATTTGTCCTAAGTTGAAAATTTGAGTTTATTAAATACAAAAGTTACATTTAGTACGTGAAATGAATTCCATTAAAAAAAAAAAGAATAACTTTAATTTGGAATGGAAGAATGTAGAATATAATAGTCTTGATATTAGAATACATGATAAGGATCTAACACTAGGAATAGCCATTCCCATGGCCCATGAGAGAATGACTATTCCTTAAATTGAGGAATAATTATTCCTCTCAAAATCAGGGCTATTTTATTCTTGAAATGTAGTTTAGGAAGTTCGAACACAACTTCTGCTTGAAATGTTTGATCTGTCAAAGTTCTTTGTGGGGTGAATGGATTTGTCCTGCTGTTCACAAAGTCTTGTGTCGATTGAAGCAGTAGATAACAAAGTGTTAGTGAAGTGCAAATATCTGTTATGTTATTTGATTTTATGAAAATCTGTAATTAGGTGCTTAGGCTTATGGTGTATGGAAGGATGGTGAAGTATAAAAAACTTAGGTGATAATAACTTTTAATCGGACTTGTTAATGAACAATGGAATTGAATTGCTCAGAAAAAAAAAGATTAATGGAGAAAAGAATCAAGAGCTAGCACACACTTTGGCTTCATGTACGTCCTGTAGTGAAGAGTTTTGGCCATATAGCAACTAAATTAAGGTTTAGCCTTTAGATCTCTTAGATTTGGGAAAACAATTGAAAACACAAAGCTTTTGAGAACTAGTTCATATGATTTAGGTGGAGCAGTAAAATTAGAGTTCAATCAATTTAGAGATAAACTTGATTAATGGGTTGGTTTGAAGGATTTTTGTTTTTGGAATTAATAATTTTTATTATTTTCCGCACTCTACATGGCATAAAAAACATAAGTATCACTTGTAATACACGACCACGTCATAAGATATTATAATTTGGCTAAAATATGTGGCATAAGCGATACTTGTCTTAATTTTAAGTGGGGTGACGTGGATCTCCATAAAAGAAATTGGCAGAACCTGAATGAAAATACCAAGCGAGTATTTTGATTAACGACATGTATAATACATATTTGAAACCAAGATGACTGTTTAATTATAACCCTAACGACGTATACCAAAACAAACAACATTTATTCCTTAAGTTGTTTGGTTACATATTGCGGGATACTTACTGGAATCCAATAAGAATCGCCATTTTTTGTTTTTTGTTTTTTTTTTCTGAGCAATACAGGAGAGAAGGAGAAGGAACCACCATTTCAAACTTCAAAATTAAGAAACAAAAAATTCAGACGGTGATGATTAAAATGCGTGTGAGGCTTCTTAGAATGCTTGTGATCCATCCACGTATTCAAACAACTTCTTTTTCATGCCATTTACTTTTCTGAATGTACACCCACCCGTTGGATCCCACATTTTAAATTATGCACTGTCCCGATAGCTCGTTATATTTAATACGACTTGACCTTGAGTACTGAGTAGGGACAGACTAACACGTTTTCTCCTCCTTTGATGGTACCTAGAATTGACTCTTTATATTTAATTTTTTCTTAAAAATTTAACAAAATTTATAAAAATATTAATTTAATTAGCTTTTATCTTTACTTTATATTGAATTATTGGTTTAAAACTAATAAAAAAATAATATTTAACTAAAACAAAAAAATGTATAAAGAGTTTAATTTTCTATTCCTTTTAAAAGTGGATCTCAAAATTTGATAAAATAAATTTTACTCTTCAAATTTAGTTTTTATTTTAGGAGCATTCACATCTGAATATATACCCACCCGTTGGATCCCACACTTTCAATTATGCACTGTCCCGATGGCTCGCTATATTTAATACGACTTGACCTTGAGTACTGAGTAGGGACAGACTAACGCGTTTTCTCCTCCTTTGATGGTACCTAGAATTGACTCTTTATATTTAATTTTTTCTTAAAAATTTAACAAAATTTATAAAAATATTAATTTAATTAGCTTTTATCTTTACTTTATATTGAATTATTGGTTTAAAACTAATAAAAAAAATAATATTTAACTAAAACAAAAAAATGTATAAAGAGTTTAATTTTCTATTCCTTTTAAAAGTGGATCTCAAAATTTGATAAAATAAATTTTACTCTTCAAATTTAGTTTTTATTTTAGGAGCATTCACATCTGAATATATACCCACCCGTTGGATCCCACACTTTCAATTATGCACTGTCCCGATGGCTCGCTATATTTAATACGACTTGACCTTGAGTACTGAGTAGGGACAGACTAACGCGTTTTCTCCTCCTTTGATGGTACCTAGAATTGACTCTTTATATTTAATTTTTTCTTAAAAATTTAACAAAATTTATAAAAATATTAATTTAATTAGCTTTTATCTTTACTTTATATTGAATTATTGGTTTAAAACTAATAAAAAAATAATATTTAACTAAAACAAAAAAATGTATAAAGAGTTTAATTTTCTATTCCTTTTAAAAGTGGATCTCTAAATTTGATAAAATAAATTTTACTCTTCAAATTTAGTTTTTATTTTAGGAGCATTGACATCTGAATATACACCCACCCGTTGGATCCCACACTTTAAATTATGCACTGTCCCGATGGCTCGCTATATTTAATACGACTTGACCTTGAGTACTGAGTAGGGACAGACTAACCCGTTTTCTCCTCCTTTGATGGTACCTAGAATTGACTCTTTATATTTAATTTTTTCTTAAAAATTTAACAAAATTTATAAAAATATTAATTTAATTAGCTTTTATCTTTACTTTATATTGAATTATTGGTTTAAAACTAATAAAAAAATAATATTTAACTAAAACAAAAAAATGTATAAAGAGTTTAATTTTCTATTCCTTTTAAAAGTGGATCTCTAAATTTGATAAAATAAATTTTACTCTTCAAATTTAGTTTTTATTTTAGGAGCATTCACATCTGAATATACACCCACCCGTTGGATCCCACACTTTAAATTATGCACTGTCCCGATGGCTCGCTATATTTAATACGACTTGACCTTGAGTACTGAGTAGGGACAGACTAACCCGTTTTCTCCTCCTTTGATGGTACCTAGAATTGACTCTTTATATTTAATTTTTTCTTAAAAATTTAACAAAATTTATAAAAATATTAATTTAATTAGCTTTTATCTTTACTTTATATTGAATTATTGGTTTAAAACTAATAAAAAAATAATATTTAACTAAAACAAAAAAATGTATAAAGAGTTTAATTTTCTATTCCTTTTAAAAGTGGATCTCTAAATTTGATAAAATAAATTTTATTCTTCAAATTTAGTTTTTATTTTAGGAGCATTCACATTTGACTTTTCTATAAAATTTGTTTAACAAAATTCATAAAAAAATGTCATATATACATACAAACTCAATGTTAAGTTTAATTTTATGCTTTTTAAATGTAAAGAGCTCAAAAGTGAAACTCATTTATTTTGTAATGTTCTTTCTCTTTTATACTTATTCTTTTTTTAAAAAATTTTAATGCAAATGATCTAAAAGTTAGTTTCTTTGCTAAAATAGAACATTTAGGTAAAATAGAAAAATATTTAAAGAGTTTGTTGTTTAATAATTTTAAAAATGACTAACTAAATCAATTAAATAGATTTTTAGAGGAAATTTTTTTAAAAAAATTAAGTCGCTCCTAATGCTATAATCTCAATGCATAGGATACCCTTTAGAGAAGTTGCTAGAAGTCTTCTAACCTTGCTTTCCATGCAACTTTTATCCTTTCAACTCCATAGCTAAACTGGTTCTGCAACTGCAAGGCAACTTTCTCTACTAGGTGGTAGTCTTGCATACACGAAGGATGACTTCTTCCATGGCTTCCCAAGGAGTCTCTTCCTCTTCTTCTTCTTCTACTCGTCGATGGACGTACGATGTGTTCCTGAGTTTTAGAGGTGAAGATACTCGCCACAATTTTACTGCCCATCTATACCATGCTCTGCATATGAAGGGAATCAACACCTTCATAGATGATGATGAGGTTAAAAGGGGAGAGGAGATTTCTCCGGCACTTCTCAAAGCCATTGAGGAGTCAAAAATTTCAATCGTTGTATTCTCTCAAACCTATGTATCATCCACCTGGTGCTTGGACGAGCTAATGAAGATCCTTGAGTGTAAAGAAATAAATGCACAAATGGTTCTACCAGTATTTTACAAGGTGAATCCGTCGGATGTACGAAATCAAAAGAAGAGTTTTGAAAAAGCATTGGCTAAACATCAAGAGAGGGTCAAGGATGACATCAAAGTTCAGAGGTGGAAGGCAGCCCTAACGCAAGTCGCCAATTTGTCCGGATGGCATTTAGAGAATTATGAGTAAGTTTTATTAGTATTGTGCATTTTTATAGACTAGACGTACATCCATACGTGTGTGTCTATATATATATATATATTAGGGAGATTGATACATTGCATAACTTGTTAGTGATCACATAATATAGCTTGTTAAGAGATGCACCACTCAATCCAAAAGGTTTGGGCTCAACCATGCATATTAATCAGTCACACTTATGAAATTTTCTTAATGTGAGACTCAAACATTTTTACACTCACATATGTATACTCAATAATATATACATTTTACTATGCTTTCTCATATGAAAGGTTCTAGCTCATAATTAAATGTTTCCAATCTTTTGTATTTGGTAGGAATGAAGCCAAATTTATTGACAACATCGTTCAGAATGTCTCAAGAATTGTAAACCACGCATACTTACATGTTGCCAAGTATCCAGTTGGAATAGAGTCTCGTGTACAACAGATCAATTCACTTTTAAGTATTGAGATGAATGATAGACGCATAGTAGGGATCTTAGGAGTTGGTGGAATTGGTAAGACAACGATTGCAAAAGCTATCTACAACTTGATTGCCTCCCGGTTTGAAGGTAGTTGTTTTCTTGCCAACGTTAGAGAAACTTCTAAGCAATATTTGGGTCTGGTCCAACTACAAAATACTCTTCTTTCGAAAATCCTAGGACATACTATGAAGGTTGACAATGTTGACGAAGGAATTATCATGATAAAGAAAAGACTTTATTCAAAAAGGATACTCCTTATTCTTGATGATGTGGATGATAAATTGGTCCAATTAGATAAATTGGCTGGAGAAGTTGATTGGTTTGGTTTAGGAAGTAGGATTATCATAACGACAAGAGACAGGAAAGTATTGACTAATCATGGAGTAGATCTAATATATAACGTGAAGGAATTGGACTCAAACGAAGCTCTTGAGCTCATTTGCTGGAATGCTTTCAAAGGAGACAAACCCACTGATGATTTTCTAAAACTAATGAAACATGCAATACGTTATGTTGGGTGCCTTCCACTAGCTTTAGAAGTGTTAGGTTCAGATCTACATGGTAAAGATATACATCAATGGCAAAGTGCACTGGATAAGTACAAAAGAATTCCTCACACAAATATTCAAGAAAGACTTCGAATAAGTTATGATGGATTGCATGAAAATGAGAAGAATATTTTTCTTGACATTGCATGTTTTTTCAAAGGATGGCAGGCAAATCATATTATCAAAATACTAGATAGTTGTGATTTCTTCCCAATTGATGGTATCAAAGTGCTTATAGAGAAGTCTCTCATAACCATTAATATGGGCAAAACTTTGGCAATGCATGACTTATTGCAGGACATGGGTAGAGAAATTGTTAGACAAGAATCACCTGAAGACCCTAGCAAACGCAGTAGATTATGGTTTCATAAAGACGTTCGTTATGTCCTTGAAGAAAATGCGGTAAGAAGCTTACATTAAGATACTCTTTTAATTTTATATTCGTTTCTTTTTCACAAGTACACATCCAAGAAAAATATTTTACTTTCTTTTTTTCTTTGTAAAATATGATGAAGAATTATAGACAGGTACACATATATGTGTATTTATAATATATAAACATGTATTTATATACACGTGTATAAAAGAGAATAAAATAAGTAAAATGATTGTAACTAAGAATAAATAAACTCATCATACAAAGTTCTTTATTCTATTTCGAAGGTAGGCATAGTTGTTTAGTATTTTGTTTTTCTAATAGGTAAGAGTAATTGGAATAATAAAAAAATAAAATAAAATGAAGACAAATTTTACCTTTCGAACATGGAGATCACGCTCACTTTGGAACATTTTAGTAGTAAAAGTAAAATTACCTATTTTGAAAATCTCAAAATGAAAAGCAACATGTAAAAGAGGATAGATGGAATCTAAGTTTGTTTCATTTTTACAAGTATTATGTAACACCCCGATCCCATATTGGAGTAATAGCGCAGATGTGGCTAACGCTTTTCTCTGGGTCGTTACAAGTGGTATCAGAGCCACCTAGTAACGCCAGGTCATGTGGTACTAGAGCACTGCATGACGTGGACCTGACGAGGACGTCAGGAGTTTAAGAGGGGGAGTTTGTAACACCCCGATCCCATATTGGGAAGATGAGAAGAAGCCCACATAGAGTGGATGATTTATAGAGATAGTCATGAGTGCTAAGTCCCACATTGCCTAGTTACTAGGTGAAACTGGACTTTATAATGAATTCTAGAGAAACTCTAAATTGACTAGTCCTTTTGGAGTAATAGCGCAGATGTGGTTAGCGCTTTTCTCTGGGTCGTTATATATATATATATATATATATATATATATTACAAAAGTTATAATTCCAGCAAGTGTTAAAATATAGAGAACTTTGTGCTTTGATTTTCCTCGCACACTAATGATTCATTGCCTTACTAGGGAACAAACAAAATTCAAGGCATATTGATAGATTTGCCTGAAAGAAACAAAATGCGCTTGAGTTTCAAGGCCTTCAAGAAGATGAAAAGGCTTAGGCTGCTTATGGTTAACCCTAATGCGCGCTTTTCAGGAAGACTTGATTTTCTCCCTAATGAATTAAGATTGCTTGATTGGCATGAATGTCCTTTAGAATCTTTGTCATCAATTTTTCATGTAGAGAACCTTGCTGCTTTAAGAATGCCTCGGAGTCACCTCAAGGGATTGGAGGGAATTGAGGTACAATTATTGCTTTTAGTAAAATTATTTCATGACCACTAGTGCTTTCACTTTTTTTAAAATATATATTTTTTAATTTTTTATTAATAACATTGAGACCCTACTTTTTAATTCGATGAATTTTAGATTTGTGCTTCCAAATTTGTTAATCAAAACCATAGTTTTTTTTTTCGTAAAATAGATAACATAAATGGTATTAAAATACATTTACGCCTCTAACACAATTTTAAAAATAAAAAATAAAAAAAAGTGGTTGGTTGTGGCCGGGTGACAGCACCCTATATATCCAGCCAGGGCTGGGCTTTGTGCCAGGACCCAACCATCGCCACATGCCACAACTAGGGCTGGATGCCAAAGCCTCAGCCAGGTCGCATGCCATGGCCAAGACTAGCTGCTTTCTCCCAACGACGGCAACCGCACTTTTTTCTTTCTTTTTTTTCTTTGTATTTTTTTTTTTCGTATGAAAGGAATAAGTGTATTTTCATATAATTTTTGTTAGCTATTTGATGAAAACACTTGCAAAGTTCTTGATTTACAAATACTTGAAAGTAAAAAATTTATCAAACTTGAAATAGGGGTTTCAATGTCAAAAAGTGTGAAAGCATGACGGTGTCTTGACATAATTTCCTTTGATTTTAAAATTTCTTCCTTTAAATTCTGTTGTAAATTTCCTTCAAACTAATTTATTTCCTTTTTTTTTTTTTTTTTTCTACAGAATTTTCAAAGCATGACAATTATGGATTTCTCTTATTGTGAATTCCTAAAAATATTTCCGGATGTTTCAAGGATTCAAAATTTAGTGGATTTGAGGCTTCATGGTTGTACAAATTTAGTTGAAATTCATCATTCTGTTGGATTTCTTGATAAGCTAGTTTCTTTGAGTCTTGGTGAATGCTATAACCTTAGCAGTTTTCCGAGAAGCCTCAAGTTAAGATCTTTAAAATATCTTTTCGTTGAAGGTTGCTCAAGGCTTAACTACTTTCCTGAAATTGAGTGTCAGATGGAGTGTTTAGAACACGTCTCCTTTATAAACACTGGTATAAAAGAATTGCCTTTATCTATTGCGTACCTGATTGGGCTTACATATTTACAACTACAAGGTAACAAAAACCTGATGCGTCTTCCAAGTAGCATTTATCAGTTGCAACGAATAGAGTATATTTTTCTTGGTGGTTGTTCAAAACTTGTTAAGTTTCCAAAGAAGATGGTGGATATCAGACAATCCATGCCCTCTAATGTATCTATGAAGGAATCAGAAATTGCATTAGGTCCAGACTTACTCCCATTGCCACCTCCTACAAATTCAAGTGTTTCTAATGATGATTTTTCCTCGATAGTATTTCCGTCTCTAAAAGAGTTGTCTCTACCCAATTGTGTCCTATTAGAATCAAATTTATTTAGGGTATTTAATTGCTCCTCCACATTGAGATACTTAAATCTATCAGGGAATGCTATTGTTACCATCCCAGCATGCATCGAAAGATTTGTTTGCTTGTGGAGACTTAACGTGGATCATTGCAAGCAACTTCGAAAAATTCTAAGACTTCCACCAAATATAAAATACTTGTGTGCAGAGGGGTGCATGTCGTTGGAAACATTTTTCGGAGAAGCACAAACATCTGAATTATTTAATACATGGTGGTTACCAGAGTTTGTATGGTATGAAACAACTTGTTCGGCACGAGGCCCAGTGGGCAGTGGTGCTTCTTCTGCAACCTATCAAAATGTGCAAACTGTGGCAATAGCTCAGCCATTGAGGGTAACTTCTTTCCTTGATGGATTGATATATGCTCTCTCTCTCTCTCTCGTATACAAGTCTGTGTGGCTTGATTTGTAGGTTGTATCACTGAAAATTTGTCCATTTGTGTAACAGGGACCTCTTCGGCATCGTTACTTTAACAGTTTAGCTTCAGGAAATAAGATTCCAGATTGGTTCAACTATTATAAAAAGGCTTCAAATAGTAATTCATGTGAAATAGATATTGATGAGGCTGCAGATATGTTTGGGGAGTTCACAATAATTGCTTACTCTGCTGTTGTTGGAGTAGAGGATGTAGAAGAAGATGACGATGATTCACACGAAATTAGTGTTTCCATCATCACTCGTGGTGTAGAAATCTATCGTCATTCTGCACCGATGTTTAGATCGGCTGTATGGCTGCATTTCCGTGTTCCAAAATATTCTTTTAAGCTTGGAAGTGTTGATCATGTGCGAGTTAAATTTGAAGTTACAGAGCGAGTGCGCTTGAAAAGTTGCGGATTCCATCTGGTACGTATGTGTAGCGAGAATGCGATTGATTTAATAGATGGAATTCAACGGAAAAGGAGACCCCGTGATGATGGTGATGGAAACTTGGAATGAAAGAGGCATTCTTCCACCTTGGGCATTAGATTTTCAAATGCAGAGGATAAGCCACCTGGTGATCAATCGTAAGTACATCAAAAGACCCCTTCGTTTTCTCCATCGCTGTTTTCTCTGTTTTCCTCAGCTTCGCTTTCTCCAATTGTGCACAAATTTGATGGTTCTTTTTACATGATTTTGAATTTATTAGAGATGAGTGGATATTTCTCCAACCCCTAATTTTATTTTCATAGTGTTCAGCAGTATATGAAGAACATACATATTTGAAATAATCTTCCACTACTTCAAAATATATATATATATATATATTCTTTCCATTTCTGTGCTACCTATGTGTTCTTTCCTGGCTTTGAACGCTTGGATCTTTCATTCTTTCCTTATTTATTGGTGGCTAACAGAGATGTACAGTGAAATTCTTCACTTATGACAGAGACGTACAGAGAAATTCTTTATGGGGTTTGCTAACAGAGATATACAGTCGTAGTACAGACTGTTTGGTAGTTGAAGATTTTTCTTTTTGTCTTTGTTGATTAATGGTTACTGATTACTCACTGTTGATGGTGGAGAGGAAGAGAAGAGATGTTGAATATCACACGGATGTTAGATGACAATTTTGCCATGGCTTTGTGTCATGAATTGAGGAGAAGAGAGAATATCTTGTTAATTACCGGTTATGTAATAAGACCAGCTCTAGCATTTGCTTCTTGATTTGTTTACTTAATTATGGATTAAATCTTCCTGGTTTGGAAACGGATGATGATATTTTTTCGATTTTTGATGCAATTGACAAATGTGCGTGACATATTCAGCAGATTTGATTGGGACCAAGTTTGTGCAGGGCAGTCAAATATATGGTACAGAGCCGCTAGCTTTGGTTATAATAATGTAAGTGTTTCAATTGGGCAATACCAGTTTGGACTTCAATTCTGTAATCAAGGAGTGATTTTATTTATTTATTTATTTATATTTGTTACAAAGTGAATTTGGATTCAACCAAAAGGGAGGGAGAGATCCAAAGCCGGTCTTTAATTTCATATTGCTTTATTTGCTTCTTTTGTCGTTCTTTACATTTTTCTTTGTTGAAATGAAGGAACGACTACGGAGGCAGAGAGAGGTGTTCTAACATAAGAGCTTGATCGAAGTTCACGGTAACATTTTGCTAAGATTCGAGCTCAAAATAAGCCACTGTTGAAGAATAATAAGCATTGTTGAGAAATCCTTTCTGATTTTGCTAACAGAGATGTACAGTGGCTAAACTTCATCAATGTCCACTGTTTCTTGTAGGTGAAGCCAACTCGTTCTCTTCTATTGATGATGCATCGACTTTTCTCAACTCAAGAGCAAAGAGCTAAACTGGTTCTGCAACCCAATTATTATCTCTAGTTGGTAGTAGCAGAGAGGATGACTTCTTCCCTGGCTGTCCGACGATCCACGTCGTCTACTTTATCCACCCATCAATGAACTCATGATGTATTCTTGCGCTTTAGAGGCAAAGATACTCGCAGAAATTTGATTGCCAATCTATAGTGGGATAAGCCATTTTTCAAGAACTTTAGATGCTAACATTGTTATTTTGTGTTCAAGAACATGTTAAACGATAGTGGGATAAGCCATTTTTCTTCAGAGACGGTAAGTGTGTTCTTGTGAAGTAATATTATTTAAATTTGTCCATTCTCTTTGTTAAATTTGTCCATTCTCTTTGTTAATTCACAAAGTATAAATCCTAGGGGGTGGCCGAAACCACCCCCAACCACCATTGGCGGTGATTTCGGCCACCCCCAAGGCTGCATGGGGTGGCCGAGCCACCCCCAGTGGGTACTGGGGGTGGTTTCGGCCACCCCCATCCGGCCAGTCGGCCACCCCCAAATGGCCAAGAGCCACTCCCAATCTTTCTTTTTTTTTTTTTTTTTAGAAAATACTTTTTTTTTTAAATTAAAAAAAAAAAAAATTAAGTAGGTGCCACATGTCAATATGTGATTGGTCCACGTAGAATTCCGTTAAGTCAACTAACGGTCAACTGACGGAGGACTAACTTGGTCTATTATCAAAACCACATGGACCTCCTGTGATAAAAGTGAAACCCCAGGAGGTAAAAAATAAAGTTTGTGAAACCCAAGGGACTAATTTAGTATTTAACCCTTAATTATTATGGTTACAATGTTTTCCAATCAATTTCACGTGGTATACAAATATTTTAAGAGCTTTAAGCGGTATGCAAAAAATAATAATAATAAGTTCCTATACATCATTTCCCTTTAATGCTTTTAATGAAAATGTTAAATATCATGTCAATACCAATAAAATTATGACATGTATTATTCATAAAGCTTGCTTTTTATTTTCATGGTTTCTGCCAAAAAATTAGATAAAAGTTGAAGGACAGAAATTTTATCCAAACCAATTTAGAGAAAATTTCTTTCAACCTAATTCTATAGGTGATAAGTGTTATCTCATATTTTTTTAATATTTTTAAGAGTCATATTTGTCATTGTACTAATCTGGAAACCTAAACATTAATTTCTGAGAAATCCAAAAATGTTGAATGACATTTGTCACTTATTGAAATAGGTTGGAGAAAATTTTTTTCAAACCAGTTTGGAAGAAAAATGTATCCAAAGTTGAATGTAGAAATCTATTTGTTATTTTTTCATACTACAAAGAAATCTTAGAACATTTTTATACAACAAAAAGCTTATTGCAAATAGTGCAACCAAAAGAATTAATTTTGAAATTTTTTTCTTTATTTATTTTTATTTAATAAATATTAAGAGTAAACAAAACCAAAGAAGATATGCATCAAACCCTATCAGCTGCCTACTTCATCTACTATTTAGGTATACTATTAGGAATTTCTACCATTCTACTTCATCAAACCTAATTAATGCACAATTTCTACCATTCTCCAAAGACTAATTGGGTAAAGGAGAAGTACTACAGGCTGAGATCATTTAGTGTCAATGAAAGAGCATGTCATCACACTATATTATCCAATAAATTTTCTCTCTACATGATTGACACGTGTCCCCCAAAACAGAGTCAAGATCTCTTTCAAGAGGCAAAACCATGCTCAATTCAAGTGAAATGAATAGGAACATCTTTTATATTAGATTTTACAGATATAATAATATATATGTTATTGAGTAATGTCACAATTAAATAGACAATTGATACTTGTGATTTATTATTATTTTTTTATGAGAAAGGTATCTAAATTTTAAGACAGATAAAAAATTGATACTTATTTTTTATGAATTTATTAATTTTATTTTATACTTCGGTCTAAAAGTTTAATGAATTTTTTCCAAATGTGGGAGAGAACTCGTATTATAACCGAAGATGCTCAAGATTTGTTTCTTTCACTCTCTGCTAGTCTTATCCAAATTAAGAGAAATACATGAAAGATCTAAACATATTAAAAGCATGTTTGGGATTGTATTTAAAAAATAAAGTTTTTAAGTTAAAACGCATTTTTGGACAAAATGAAGCTTTTGCCAAAAGTGTGTTTTGATAATTTTTAGGCTTTTTGGATCATTAAAAGGGCTTTCAATTTTTTTTACCAAGCGTGTATTTTTTTTTTTCAAATGAATTTTTTAAATGTTAAATACACTTTTAAGTCATTCAAACGGACACCTAAACATGCTTAAAACATTAAGCAACTTGAGAAATTGAGTTAGTTGGACCTTTAGGTGGTTGCCTCATCATTAGTGAGAATAACTATTAATTATTTGGGAATAACTATTATCCCAAAATGAGGAAAGTATTCCTCTAAAAAAAAAAAATAAGTAGGGAATAGGTATTTGTACAAGAATTGAATATCTCTAATGATAATATCCTAAACAATCATTCTCTTTTTTGGCACAAAAAACATAAAAACATTTGCATTGGTCGTCCCTCCTATGGGTGGTCAACACTCTTTAATGAACCTTCAAGGGTGGTCAGCCATTACTTAGCCCTGCCGTCACCGGGAATCGTGTTGGGGACCATGGCCCTAAGCTAACACGTACCACTTTCTTGTTAGCGGTGAAGGTCTCACAATCAATAATCGTTAAAATATTAATCAAGCACAACCATGCAAACAGATATAAAGTCACATTGCAACAAAATGAGCTACAACAGATGATCCAATTTGGAAATCATAATTGGAAATTAGGAAATCATAAAAATCTCAAAAAAGCAGATAAATCAATGGATAAAAAGTTTAAATATACATTAGCAACTCAAGACTCTTATTTTATGCTAGAGGTGGTGCCTGATCAGGTGGAATATGATGCTATGGAATGTTTGAAGATGGGGCAGGCGGTGGGCTTTGCTGTGCCCGGTCAACTTCTAATTTTCTCAGCTCCATAACTACAAAAGCCCATAACCAAACATTGATGAGGCACAAACCAATTAAGCAGTCCTCGTAATGACATAAAAATGAATACAATGCCACAGAAAGACCATGTTATTCGACCAACCCAACAACTAATACATCAACACCCAGCTTCGCGATCTCCTCAATTTTGCGCTACCCATGCCCATCACAACAAACTTAGACCAAAACAGCCATGGAGTGCTGCTTGATGGAATCAAGATGGTGGCCTGAAGCGGATGAACCAAACGGATGATCCCAGAAAGAGAGAGGGACGGAGATCAGGGAAACCTTACAAACAAGGTGGCGGCGGCTAGTCGGCGACATTCGGTGTCTAGCTTCTGGCTGGGCTGCGGCGTAATGGGTGGTTAACATAAAAAGTAGATGAAGTGTTTTTTAAGGTGTAAATTTGGTATGATTGGGTGTTTTGTTCCCATTTAGCTTTCTTCTTCCAAGCCGAGGTGTCAACCTCTTATTGGAAGGCACAGATTTTGATTTGTACTAAGACCTTAAAGAAGTTATTATCTAGTCAGTTTGACGAAATCATTACGTTTTCATTGGAATTAAACAAAAATTACTAAAACACACATTTAAAAAATAAATAAATAAATAAAATTGAGACTCCATTTGTTTAAGAAGGTGAAATTTCAACCGCAAATTTTGGCAACCAGCAGCTAGAAGATTCCAGCTAACTCTGGCAACCAGAGGTGGATTACGACTAAATATCTTCAAGACTAAAAATTAACCAATTGATGGAATAATGATCTCATTCCATGAGTTTAATTCTTATCTCAAACCTACACTTAAAGTTCAATATACTACTCGAATCATTGTTGGGTCCAATTGAGATTGGATTTTAATTATGACCAAACCTATTGGCAGACGTAGGTTCATCAGCAACACCAAATTTGAGCCAAAAGAAAAGGTAAAGCATATGAAGCGTTTTTAGGGAATAAAGTGATAAATACCAATACCATCTCATGATATGGTAGGAAAAAAAAAAATTAACAAAACCGGGTTTAAATGCACTGTTTACATCCCATGCATATCACAAATCAACAAGATACGATGTAAATTACGTTTAAGGGAGAAAAAATAATAAAAGATAGCAAAAAATGGTGAAACTTTCAATTACTGCTGTGAAAATTAGAGGAAACGAACCTGCATGAACCTGATAAAGCTGCATGGTAAAGATGGAGGCGATGAATACGATGAGAATGAGAGGACGAAATAAGGCAGAGAAACCCATGGATCTTTATCTTCTTCTTTTGGATGAAACCAACACCTTCATTGATGCCTTCAATATATAGCCTCATTTTAAATAAATAGGGGCAGTGAGTGAAAGTGATCAACTTTGATTCTTACATAAACTTTTTGACTTTTAATTCCAGGAATTGATGAATATTTGTTACAAAAAAGGATTCTTATCTAAACCATTAACTCCGTCGAGACTAATGGGCATGAATGACGCGAAAGCCGCGTAGTGGAATTCTACGCAAGACCACAAACTTGAATCAAATATATCAATGTCTAAGTCAAAAGGGAGAAGACCCAATTAGGTGGCATGATTGAATATTGACGCCAATGATAGAGCTTCTCAACACATCAATGTCTCATGCCAAAACCATATCAAACAAAACCAGATTACCAACTCTAATTGGTTGAAGACCAAAACGTATCCACAAAACATGAAGCAATATCCAAATTCAAGCCAAAATTCAACAACAAAAGCATGCCAAAATTGTTTAACATAACAATCTTGCTAATAGAACACATACCACAATAGCACAATTTTCCCATGCACAATTTTCTGCCGCTTCAAATGTTTTGCTAATAATGAACGAACGTATTCCCGCCATCTCTTAAAACTTGATTGAGCTGGCTGTCCGGATTATAGTGGTTGTGCTTCATCAACACCAATGCCACTCGGTGTCAGTGTCAGTGGCAGGGAAGAATTTAGATCTGTTGATCTTCTAACACCGGCTTCTTTTAAAATGTTTTGGATTTCAAAACATTTAAAATCTCGTGGACAGATCTCTAAGACATCTAAAGCTATGTAACCAATCATGTTCGTGACATTAGCCACTCTTTTTATTTTCGGTACTAAAAGTAAATATTTTATGGCCTGCAAAAAGACAATATTCTACTGTTTCATCCATAAATTACCAGAAACTCCGAAAGCACTTCCACAAAACTGGCCCAAATAAATTTAATTCAACCACATTGCATTTAGCGGTGACGCTTGTTGATACAAAATATCTCCTAAAACCCAAACCAAAAGGCCCACTTCGAATAAGAGGCCCACGGCTCACCATGATACCAAGGCACTAAGCCCAAGATCCAGCAAATCATGACACAATCGCCTGATCGTGTTAGATCCGCACTCACGCATGCAGTTACGCCCCATATCAAAATGGTTGCATGCCAAATCACGTAAACCCTATAATCAAGGGAGCATGATCACTCTCCAAACAACCCAATCTGGGAGTTACGTCCAAAGTCAGAGAGCAACCAACCAAATCTCTCCTGAAAGGAGTCTAGGTACACGATGACTTATCCATTCAATCTCCCATATGATCCTAAAGATGATCTTCAATTGGAACCACTCCCACGTATCAAGGGACGTCGAATAAGAGTCTAGGATTCTTCCACTCACTCATAACCTTTATAAGAAAAGGAGCCACCTACGATACAGATACATACTCAATTCTACTCTTATCATTCTCAATTATTATTATTTCTTATTATCTATCTTACTCAAATTCACACTCAGGCATCAAAGGTGGCACGACCACCACACCCCCCACTTCGCGGTCTGTCACTGTTGATACCTTTTTTCGTTCTTAGCTGGCTTTGAAATCAAATTGCTACTAGGGTTGACAACTGTCTCAACAGTTGGTGCCATCTGTGGGAACGAGGATCATCTAACGATATAAAGTTCAAACAGGGACAAAAGTCACGAATGGTAGCCACGAGATCTCAAGGCCAAACCGAAAACACAACCAACATGACCAACTTTCGTCTCCAGTCAGTGAATGTCAATCTACATGATGCTGGCAACCACGAAACTGAAGAGACTCCCACCGAGTCCCCTGTCTTTGGTCCACACCTGCTAGACAACAAGCGTCTAGGGACCTTAGAGGTCCAGAATGAGCACATGATGGAAACCTTGGAGCTCCTGCTGTAGAGAAGCTCCGAGAACCAGAATTCGGAGGACTCAACGAGTGCGAGTTACAACTAGGAATGTCCAATGGACCCAACATGCCACCAGTAACCAAAGATGTTGGTTCAGCAGATGCGCAGATAGACGCCATCCAAGCTACGCTGAATAGCCTAACTTAGCGATTGAATGGCTCCCGCTCTACGAGTCACGACTTCCTAGCGACTGAGCTGCCATTCACCTAGAAGATCATAAAGGCTGGTTTACCAGAGAAGTTCAAGTTGCCGCACATGGATAGTTACGATGGAAGCCAGGATCCAGCGAACCATCTCGAAACCTACAGAGCTCACATGACGCTGCAAGCCTCGTTCGATGGGATCCTTTGCCGGGTATTTCCCCTCACCCTCAAAGGCGCCGCCAAGCGTTGGTTCAGCAGTTTGCAACTCCAGTCAATAGGAACATTCGCTGAACTTGGTAAGAATTTCCTTTCCCATTTCATTGGAAATCATCGGTGTCGAAAGCCGGCAGCATATCTGCTAACCATCAAAACAGGAATGTGACAAGTCATTAAAAAGCTACATGGCTCGATTCAACCGTGAAAAGCTCACAGTCGATAAACCAGACGAAAGAATTGTCCACCTGGCATTGATGGGCGGAATATGACCATACAGTCCTTTCATGGCCGATGTGAACATCGATCCCCTGAGGGATTTAGATGAAGTCATGGCAAGAGCCGAGAATTTCATCAATGGCAATGAAACTGTAAGGGCCTTCGCAGAACAATCCCAACAACCTCTAGAGAGGAAGAAGGAGAGCCGACAACCAGAGAACAACGTGCGAACTCGTAGAGCAGACAACCGATTCAAGGCGCCGGCACATGCACCCGCTCCATGCACCCAACATCGACCTATCGTACCAGGAGCGGCAGCTAATTGATTAATGCAGTTATGAAACGAATTGGGATTCCGCTGGCCGAATCCCACACGATTGCCCCTAGGAGCAAGAAAGACAGGCAAGTACTATGAATATCACCGGGACATAGGGCACAACACAGAAGAGTGCTACCAATTGAAAAGGCTGATTGATAGACAGCAAAGAAGAGAACAAAATGACCATCCCGTGGTGAACCAACCCCCAAACCCAAGGACGGACCATCAAGAAGAGCAACCTACCCAGCCTCTTGCAAGGGGAGAAATCATAACGATCTCCGAAGGGTTTGTAGAGGGTGGTTCCACGAACACTATGAGAAAGGCATACACTCGGCGGCTCCGAGCAATGGAAGTATACATCACGGACTGCCTAGCTAAAACCCTGAGGCCCCGTAAACCTGAACAAATGTGTGATATTGCTTTCAGTGAAGAAGATGCGCATGGAGTGCAGCACCCCCATGACGATCCACTTGTAGTCATGCTGGCCCTAGCCAACTATACCATTCACTGGGTGTTGATAGACAATGACAGCTCTGTAGGCATATTATACGTCCCAGCATACGATTTGATGCAATTTGGCAAGGAAACGCTTCAACCGGTAACTTCCCCTTTAATTGGCTTTGCCAGAGACAAAGTCCACCTAGTTTGAACCATCGACCTCCTAGTCATGGCAAGTACGCCCCTATGTCAAACCACGATTGTGGTAATTTTCAGTAGTAAACTATCCTTTGGCCTACAACGCCATCTTGGGGAGAACCGCGCTCAACAAAATGAAGGCGATCCCATCCACCTATCATTTAAAAATGAAGTTCCCAACAGAAGTCGGGGTGGGGGAAGTACGAGGCGACCAACAGTCCGCCCGGAGATGCTACATGATATCGTTGAAAGATCCACAGGCCAAAGCAACCATGATTATCGACATTGTAGATGCACGAAACAAATAGAAGCTCTAGTAAGCAGAACCAACAAAATCACTCTCTCCAATCCAAATCGACAGCAACACTGACCATGTGGTCCAGATTGGCCAACACTTGATTGGAGAATGTCGTGAGGAGCTCATTCAAGTCCTCAGAAAACATAGAGAAGTCTTCGCGTGGACTCACAGCGATATGCCTGGCATCAGCACCGAGGTAATCTCTCATCGGCTGAATGTTGATCCTCACGTCAAACTAGTGGTCCAAAAGTGAAGAAGTTTCACCCCTGAGTGCAACATGGCGATAGCAGAAGAAGTAGAGAAACTCCTGGCGACAAGATTTATCAGAAAAGTTAACTACTCCAACTGGATCTCTAATATAGTGATGGTGAAGAAAGCAATTGGGAAGTGGTGTATGTGCCTTGATTTTACAGATCTCAATCAAGCCTGTCCCAAAGACAACTTTCTATTGCCTTGGATTGATCTCCTAGCGGACTCTACCTCTGGTCACAAACTATTAAGCTTCATGGACACCTTCTCTGGCTCCAACCATGTAACATCCCCAGCCCATTAAGGCTGAGTTTGCCACTTTTCTTCTTTTACAACAAAAGTTCTTGCAAAGATCTATAAGGTCTATCAGAGTACTTGATTTTAAAGGATACAAAATATGTATAAAACATTATTCAAGAGATTTTATTACAAGCGAAATTAGAAAACATTAAACTTTAGTTGCGGAATATCATATTATTATAATCACTGATATGAAAAGACTTTGAAAATTAATAATTATTCCCACCCCATTCCGGCCTCCTATTCCAGCATCCTTTCTACCTGAAAACAAGAAATAAAACTGAATGAGCCCAAAGGGGGCCCAGCAAGTAAAATCCACAACCATAAATAGTTTTACTCCTTGTTCTCAGTTTTGAAAATCGTTTTCGCAAATAAATATAATTCTAGCCATAATAATATCTGTATGTACGGTTGCATCTCCCGTAACATATACATACTATTACATCTAGTAATAGATCATCGTTGTAAATCATCTTTATAAATCATCATCATAATGCATCATTATAAATAATCTTGGTAAATCATCATAGCATATCATCGTTGAAAATATTGTATCATTTTCTCATAATAGGGCCCATGTACACTATTACCCCTGTGCACGAGGGTTGCGGGTCCTTGTGACCATGGCACTGAACTGTGGCCACAGCCATGCCCGACCGTCAATTAACTCTTTCTTGGTGCACTCAACGGTCTAGTTGATGGAATACCACCTTCTGGCATAGCCTCCTTCAGTGGTTTCGCCTCCATCCGAGTATCGGTACCGAACTCTCATCTTATCTTATCTTGGGGCCAAAAATACTCTCCTCCATACATGTGCCCTCATTTCATAAACATTTATCTCATCTCTTGTACTTTTCTTTGTACTTCTTTTGATGCATCTTAGGGCAACATGTAGGAGGGTTTATCATCATTTTTCTTTCTTATAATCATCATCATTTCTCAACTTTCTTTTCTTAAAATAGAAACTTTTCCAAATATAAACTTGTTGTGCTTAAAAAGCATTTAAACAAATAGAAACTTTCTAGATAATTCTTTTAGAAATCCTTCATGCATGCAACATAACTTCATAATACGTAAATAAAATAATCATTTACAATTTACTAAAGAATGAATAAATAGCATGACATGAAGTAATTTTAGAAGGGGTAGTGAATTTACTTACCTCTAGACTGAAGCTAGAAGTGGTATGAAGGAATCTAGTTGCTCCAATATGACTAACACCACTAGTATAACTTTTGAAACTAATTTCTAAAGTCCGCTATCTCTTGTGTCCTTTCTTTCTTGTAGCGCTTGGTCTCGCCCTTTCTCTCTCTGTTCTGAGTAAACACTCTTAGAAAGAAGAAAGACCGAGTAAAAAGCGGAAGAAGGAAGAATATATGCAAGAGATGGGAGAGGAGATGAGTGGTGAAAATTCTGAAGGAGAAGAGCTCTATTTATAGGAGAAAATCAAACACTATTCTACCGTCAATTTACAATTATACCCTCATTTTACTATTTCACCAACCCTATACTATTTCACCAACCCTATACTATTCTACCTTCAATTTACAATTATACCCTCATTCTATCTTCAATTTACAATTATACCCTCATTTTACTATTTCACCAACCCTATACTATTTCACCAACCCTATACTATTCTACCTTCAATTTACAATTATACCCTCATTCTATCTTCAATTTACAATTATACCCTCATTTTACTATTTCACCAACCCTATACTATTTCACCAACCCTATACTATTCTACCTTCAATTTACAATTATACCCTCATTCTATCTTCAATTTACAATTATACCCTCATTTTACTATTTCACCAATTACCATTCTCTAATTACCACTCTCATAAATTTCCCAAGAATTAAAATCCTTAGCTACAATGGATATTAAAATAACATCATTATCAAAATAATCTATTTAAATAGCTTTGAAAATTCTGGGACTCTACAATCTTCCCTCCTTATTAGAATTTCGTCCTCGAAATTAAAACCTATAATATTATCGTCCAATCTTCAAGTTGAGGGATTCAGATAATATTCCTTTCAATCCTTCATCAAAGCTTACTCTCTTTTATCATATTGAAATTCCATCTCCTTCTTCTATGAGTAAATCTTATTCACAGTCTAAAGTCTCAATTTCTGCAATCATTCATCAATTCACACTAAAATCTTACCTCAAAATCTTTTCCATTGTTTCTTTCCAACCTCAATAACAACAATCGAGTTATTCATCAACAGTCTACAATCAAGGTTTAAACATTAAATTAATAAATCATGTGATCAATAGTTCATACCTCCAAACATCATAGTCCTCATTTCAAGCCTGCAATAATTCTCTCGATCTAATTTAATCAATCTTATCAAAAAGGTGTAAAAATCATCCCCGCCTATATTCTCTTTAGTATCTCAGTATTCCAAATCATGCATACGAAATTTTAATATGATGCTCTAATAATTATTAACTTCTCACCATCATAAACCTGTAAAAGTAAATAGCACCAACATTCTACAGTTTATATTTTCCAAAAACATTATTACATGAATATACCTCAGAAATGACATCATAATTCGATTCATTCTAAATACACAACCGTTTCTATTTTCTCATCCCAACTTTTGTGTTGATGCTACAATATCAGCGAAAATCTTTCAGTACTACATCTTTACTTGATAAATCATAACTCAACAATAGAAACTCGTAATTATGATTTCAACTCAAACGAAATACACGATTACATCAAATGTAAGATTCTCATCCATTCTTGACTAATACATATTGTGCTTGCTGCGTTCTAGAGATGAAATTGATAAGCAAGCAAAGTAGGATATGGGTAAGTTTCCAAGCTGGATGTCCCAAAACACTCATGTTATAATTTCTCTCCCTTGGGTCTTGCAAGGTCAAGAAGAGAAAAGAGAGAAAGATAGTCCTGTTGCTTTCTAGAAATGAAGATTTGAAAAGCATTTCAGGACATGGCATGTATGTGAGACTTTCAAAATACCCACATCGGATGCTCTCTCTCTTCTGTCATTTACGAAGACTGAGAAGAAAAGAGAGATATTTAGCCTGAGAAGCATGATCAAGGATAATCTTGCTTCCGCAGGACATGATCAACGATAATCTTGCTTCAATGGTTTACTACTGAGAGTATAAGGAGTTGGGTTTGTGAATCAAGTCGTGAGGCCGCATTTTTCTCTCTCTTGAGGATATGCTCAACTGGGAGAAAAGTCGAGCTTTCATTGTATGGAAGGTCATTAGAAGATTTCAGGTGAAGGAGTATGATCAGAAGGCATGCGTTGCAATGGAGAAAGAGGTGTGAATTTATAGGAAAGATTTCTGGTAATGAACGAGCGCGTGGTGCGCGTTGGCATGACAATTCATTCAGTTGCCCACGCATGGTATTCGAAGTCGTTGATTGAACAGTGGGTTTGAAAAATGAGCTCAGTCGAATTTATGACAGGAGACAAGATCCTACATCCACGGGATCTTTTGACAAAATTTCCATCGCGGCCCGAGGTCGCCTAACGCTTTGTTGTTTACTGTTTATTTCACCTGAAGTGAAAAATTCCTTTAAAGCCATTCGTCGGCTGCTTCCAGAAACTTCAAAAAAAATCTCTTCAGTTTCTGACGCTCAGTCTCTTTTCAATACTTCATCTCTCCCAAATTTCTTCGTATTCTCAACTATTTTTCCTTACTCTCCTAAATATGGGAGCATCATCATCGTCCGTTAACAACCTCGATTTGAATGTTGCTCCTGCAACACAATCTATTGTTATGCCTGACGTGCAACCGGAGGTGCCTGTTGTTCCCCCTGAAGTGTCTGCTATTCATCCCGTCGTACCTGTTACACACCCTAATGAACCTGCTGCATATCCTAACGTATGGCAGCCAACTTTTGTCTTTGACAATCGTCCTATCACTATTCACGATTCTGTCATGCTCCATGATTCTACTGCTGTAGCAGTGGCCAAAGGTTTCGTAATTCCACGGGATCAAACGTTCTTAGCTGATAGGTCGGATACTGATGCTATTAATAATTCATTGGCATTCAGTATCCAAGGTGCTGCTTCAGTTTCTGACATGGCACAACGTTTGAGTGCCAGAAATGTTGAGCTGAAAGTCTCAAGAAACCAAATCGGGGTCTTACAGCGACTGCTCAAATACTACAAACGAAAACACGTGGATTTGAAGCAGGAGAATACTCAGCTGAAAAAGATGGTGTTATCTTACGCAGAATATTTGGGACCAAAGATGCTAGAAATGGAGAAGAATACCGAACGTCTCCAGCGACAGCACGAAAAACTCCGGGTCGATGTTCATGGGTGTTGCAAGTCTCTCCGCACACGCTCTAGTCAGGTACCTCATTAGAAATAAATATTCTCTTTGATAATTCAATTAATAAATATATACGATTCTGCTCATACTAGGTTTTCTCTATGCAGAAATAATTTTCCTGGAGCAGCTCTGAGGAATCATCTGCTCATCTCATTACCACGTGTCTCTTTATGCAACAAATTCCCTTCTTTTTTTTTTTTTTTTTTTTTTTTTTGATGGACACTGGTATGTAATATTATAAGGAGCTTGTTCTCCAAACATTTCTTTTCGTAATCATTCAGTGCTCATTCAATATTCATTATGAAATCATTCTGTCATTGTAATAACTTCCTTTAAACAAACAATCTGTTTAACAAGTTAATCACTCAATAAAACATCTAAGTATGCACCATCACATGTTATCAACCTCTAAAATACTTTAATATCATTGAACATATATCTTATAAGAGAAATTTAGATCATGTCACTATATTATATCACTGTATTATATTGTCTTTCAACTCTTACCTTTATGCTTCAATTTACCTCAAGAATAATAATCCATTATCTTTACTTAGTAAAAGAAAATTATATCAAAAGCTTTGGCATGTAACTAAAATTTCTCATAATTTCATATCCACTAATGCCTCAAAATTTAAATATTATCCACAACCTAGGAGCACTAATTCATCCTCAAAACTTTAAGCATCACTTCAATATAATTTACCTCAATTACAGAAAACCTAGCACCTCAAATTCTAAGAATCACCTCAAAGATTTCATGAATTGTACCTTAAAGTCATCACAATCATTTGAAAATATCAAAATCCTTAAACCACAACTTTATATATCAAAATATCTTATAGATTCTAGGGTATACCTCATTTGCATTTATCCCTGCAATACTTAGGCATTCACTTCATGCCACTACGTAATCCTTATTCATCAATCCATATATTATAACATCAATCATAGTATCATTATTGTCATCGACCAAACCTTAGCCATTACCAAAAACTCATATAAACTCTTATATCATTAATTCAGTTCAAGAATCATTTCACAACCGACATCCATAAGATCATTCGTTACTAAGTCACTTACACCATTTGTCTCACAACCTAAATCAATAAAACCATTTTGTCACCAAATTAATTTCACCAATTAGCTCGCAACCCAAATCTATAAAATCATCATACGATTTTTAAATCATGATCAATAATCTTTTCTAAATCCTCGAGACACCTTAAAATATACCCTTATCAATCGATACTCTAGAAAATGCTGCAAATCCAAATAGGCAGATACTATAGATCACAACCTATCTATAAAATAAAAATTCATCTCCGTCATTAACATGATCACAATAATAAAATCCTCCAAATTAATCACACTAAGATGATTTTTTTTTTTTTTTTTTTTTCTTAACAAAAAATTAACCATTAGAAAAATGCTCATGCATCATTTACTAGAGACCACACAACAATGCACACTCTACTTGGCCGGAATGTGGCTTCTCATTAACCCCCCCCAAATTTTTTTTTTTTTGTTTTTTTTTTTTTTTTGAAAAGTCTGCCAGAACCTTATAACCTTTGCTCTGATACCAAAATTGTAACATCCCCAGCCCATTAAGGCTGAGTTTGCCACTTTTCTTCTTTTACAACAAAAGTTCTTGCAAAGATCTATAAGGTCTATCAGAGTACTTGATTTTAAAGGATACAAAATATGTATAAAACATTATTCAAGAGATTTTATTACAAGCGAAATTAGAAAACATTAAACTTTAGTTGCGGAATATCATATTATTATAATCACTGATATGAAAAGACTTTGAAAATTAATAATTATTCCCACCCCATTCCGGCCTCCTATTCCAGCATCCTTTCTACCTGAAAACAAGAAATAAAACTGAATGAGCCCAAAGGGGGCCCAGCAAGTAAAATCCACAACCATAAATAGTTTTACTCCTTGTTCTCAGTTTTGAAAATCGTTTTCGCAAATAAATATAATTCTAGCCATAATAATATCTGTATGTACGGTTGCATCTCCCGTAACATATACATACTATTACATCTAGTAATAGATCATCGTTGTAAATCATCTTTATAAATCATCATCATAATGCATCATTATAAATAATCTTGGTAAATCATCATAGCATATCATCGTTGAAAATATTGTATCATTTTCTCATAATAGGGCCCATGTACACTATTACCCCTGTGCACGAGGGTTGCGGGTCCTTGTGACCATGGCACTGAACTGTGGCCACAGCCATGCCCGACCGTCAATTAACTCTTTCTTGGTGCACTCAACGGTCTAGTTGATGGAATACCACCTTCTGGCATAGCCTCCTTCAGTGGTTTCGCCTCCATCCGAGTATCGGTACCGAACTCTCATCTTATCTTATCTTGGGGCCAAAAATACTCTCCTCCATACATGTGCCCTCATTTCATAAACATTTATCTCATCTCTTGTACTTTTCTTTGTACTTCTTTTGATGCATCTTAGGGCAACATGTAGGAGGGTTTATCATCATTTTTCTTTCTTATAATCATCATCATTTCTCAACTTTCTTTTCTTAAAATAGAAACTTTTCCAAATATAAACTTGTTGTGCTTAAAAAGCATTTAAACAAATAGAAACTTTCTAGATAATTCTTTTAGAAATCCTTCATGCATGCAACATAACTTCATAATACGTAAATAAAATAATCATTTACAATTTACTAAAGAATGAATAAATAGCATGACATGAAGTAATTTTAGAAGGGGTAGTGAATTTACTTACCTCTAGACTGAAGCTAGAAGTGGTATGAAGGAATCTAGTTGCTCCAATATGACTAACACCACTAGTATAACTTTTGAAACTAATTTCTAAAGTCCGCTATCTCTTGTGTCCTTTCTTTCTTGTAGCGCTTGGTCTCGCCCTTTCTCTCTCTGTTCTGAGTAAACACTCTTAGAAAGAAGAAAGACCGAGTAAAAAGCGGAAGAAGGAAGAATATATGCAAGAGATGGGAGAGGAGATGAGTGGTGAAAATTCTGAAGGAGAAGAGCTCTATTTATAGGAGAAAATCAAACACTATTCTACCGTCAATTTACAATTATACCCTCATTTTACTATTTCACCAACCCTATACTATTCTACCTTCAATTTACAATTATACCCTCATTCTATCTTCAATTTACAATTATACCCTCATTTTACTATTTCACCAACCCTATACTATTTCACCAACCCTATACTATTTCACCAACCCTATACTATTCTACCTTCAATTTACAATTATACCCTCATTCTATCTTCAATTTACAATTATACCCTCATTTTACTATTTCACCAACCCTATACTATTTCACCAACCCTATACTATTCTACCTTCAATTTACAATTATACCCTCATTCTATCTTCAATTTACAATTATACCCTCATTTTACTATTTCACCAATTACCATTCTCTAATTACCACTCTCATAAATTTCCCAAGAATTAAAATCCTTAGCTACAATGGATATTAAAATAACATCATTATCAAAATAATCTATTTAAATAGCTTTGAAAATTCTGGGACTCTACAAACCAGATCAAGATGGACTCGGCGGACCAAGAGAAAACTGCCTTCATCACCGACAGAGAACTTTATTGCTACACCGCCATGCCCTTTGGATTGAAAAATGCCTGGGCTACATACCAGAGGTTAGTAAATTCAATGTTCAAAAAATAAATAGGTCGTAATGTTGAAGTTTATGTTGATGCAATGTTAGTTAAAAGTCGTTATGCTAATGACCATGTAACTGACTTAGAAGAGGCCTTTGAGGTATTAGGAGAACATAACATGAAACTCAACCCCTCTAAATGTGTCTTTGGAGTATCTTCCGGTAAGTTTTTAGGCTTCATGATGTTTCAGCGAGGCATCAAAGCAAACCCAGAGAAAATCACAACCCTTATTGACATGCAGCCACCCCATAATACCAAAGAGTTGCAGCGTCTCACAAGACGTCTAGCAGCGCTCAATAGGTTCATAGCCCGTTTGACGGACAAAAGCCTCCCATTCTTTAAAATAATGTGAAAATCATTTGAATGGAATGAAGAATGCGAGGCAGCATTCCAAAACCTCAAAGAGTATTTGGCAAAACCACCACTCATTATTAGAGCCGAACCAGGTGAGCCACTCTATGTTTATCTAATGTCCACTGCCACCATTGTTAGCTCTGTTCTCATAAGGGAAGATCAAAAAAATACCAAAACTAGTCTACTACACTAGTCGTATACTACAGGGGGCAGAAACACGATATCCGGGTATTGAAAAATTAGCATCCGCTTTGATCACCTCCACCAGACGGCTCCGACCTTATTACCAAGTTCCCCTATTACGATACTTACTAGTCACCCACTGAAGAAGTCTCTCCACAAGCCAAACACCTCGAGTCGCCTGGTGCAATGGTCCGTCGAGCTAGGCGAGTTTGATATCGAGTATCTCCCAAGGACCGCAATAAAAGCACAAGTAGTCGCGGATTTCCTAGGACAATTTATAGAGGACATTGAAGAGGCGAACAAAGGTGAGTCTGAACCTGTCTGGTTCATTGAAGTTGACGGATCATCATCCTCAAAAAGGAGTGGAGCTAGAATCGTTATTAAAACACCTAACGGGATCATTGTTGTGCAAATTTCTTTAACTCACAAGAGTACGAATCGATTATAGTTAATGGATTGTAAGTACGAGGTCGAACCCACAGGGAATTATGTTTTTGAAAGAACAATTTATATCTAAACTAATTAAATCATAACCTAGTTCCAAAAGGGTTTTGAATTTTGAGTTTTAAAAATTAAAAGATCAAACATAAACTAATTAAAATAAACTAAGAGATAAAATACCAAGGTTTGGGAATTTACACTCACCGAATCATGACAACATACTTCCATATTTATCAATATTAATCTGAAGTTCTCACAATTAAAATCTTAGATATATTTTACTATGCTTCAAACAATTAATCAAAACCATCCCATGTATCCATTCATTGCACAAATCACAAAAGGAATCCAATATCAATTAAATCATCAGATGTATCTGTAAATCACAAAAGATAAACACTAAATGTATCCGTATAACAAATCACAAAGGATATCCAATTATTTAGGCAAATAAAATCAAACAATCAATTATGTGAAATTATCTTAAATCATCAAGTGTATCCTTGAATCACAAAAAATATCCAAGAATCACTCCACACATTGAAAATGAGTAAAACAATTGAAATATTAAACCCAATAAAATTAGATAAATAAAGACTTACGTGAAAGTATTGATGTTCTTCATCGGTAAGGCTTCATCTTAAACCTCAGTTGGGAATTAGCTACACATAAAAATAAAACATAAACTAAAAAAAAACTAAACTAAAAGAAAAGCTGTGGATTACTTTCTGTTTCCAAAATTGTATCCCAAAACTAGTCTGTGAAATTCTATATCTTTTGTTGAATGCAAAGAAGTCTATTTATTGGCTTAGGGAAGTCCTTGAAGCCTATTAAACCTAGATAATTCGGAGGTCTGTCTCCTAGTCAAAATAGAAGTCTAAAATTGGAATATGATTCGTCCAGATTTGTGCCCTTTTATTGAGGGGTGATTTTGGCATAGTAACCGTCCGAATTAGGAAAATCTTATTTCATAATGAACTGTATTATTTTGAGTTAGCTTTCCAATGCTGCTTGAACCACTTCAATTCAATATTTAAGTGGAAAGTTATGGTCAAAATATTGAGACGTGCAGAATCTGAATTTGAATCCAATCCGAAATTGTATCAAATCTGAACTTTAATCCAATTTAACATTTTCTTGGATTTGGTTAAACTTAACCACATCATCTAGGTCTTCTTAAAGTATGTTTTCTTCCAAGCTTTGTATTTTTCCCTTTAAAGCTGTAGTTTTTCTTTAATGACCTACAAAATACTAAAAACACAAAACTAACACAAAACATTAAATAATGACACAACTAAATGATTAACTAATGTAAATAAAGGGGTCTAAGTATGCAATATTTGACACTTATCAATCATCATCCAACACGCAATCCGGTTCAAGTTCCAAGCAACAAATAACGAAGCTGAGTAAGAAGCGCTCATAGCCGGACTCCAACTGGCAAAACAATTGGGGGCCAACAATGTAAGCGTACAGAGCGACTCCCAACTGGTGGTGGGCCAATAAACCGAGGAATATGAAGTGAAATGAGAAAAAATCAAACTATATATGCAGAAGGCATTGGACGCCAAGGATACATTCACCAAATTCTGCATTCAGCAAGTCTCGCGGGATGAAACCACTATGAGCGAAGCGGAGACACCAGCAATCGATGGCCACCAAATCTCCATGTATATACTGTCCATTCATGATATCAATTGGGTTAAACCTGTTGTTAAATACTTTGTTGAAAGAAGTCTCCTGGAAGACCAAATGGAAGCCAAGGCAATCCGCTGTCGGGTAGCAAGGTACCTCGTCCAGAATGATGTTTTGTACAAACGAAGCTTTATACATCCACTCTTGAGATGTTTGTCCGAAGACAAAGCAGACTATGTCTTAAGAGAAATCCACGAAGGAATATGCGGAAATCACTCGGGAAAGAGATCCCTAGCTCTAAGGGTAGGGTGCTATTGGCCAACAATGCCTCAAGACGCACACGACATGGTCAAATGTTGTAAAAAATGCCAACAATTTACCAACGTCCCAAGGAGCCCGCTGGAAGATCTCACATCAATATTCACTCCTTGGCCGTTCGCACAATGGGGGGTAGATATTGTGGGACCCTTACTACCAAGAAAAGGAGGAGTCAAGTTTGCTGTGTTAGTAGTTGACTACTTCACCAAATGGGCAGAAGCCAAAGCACTAGCCACCATTACAGAGAAAAATATCTAACACTTCATGTGATGATCAGTGGTCTACCGATTCGGTATCCCACACTCAATTGTGTTAGACAACGGTAAGCAGTTCAATAACTCAGCATTCTGGGATTGGTGTTCGTAACCTTGCATCAACAACTATTACTCCTCACCTGCCTGGGCAAAAGGGTAGGTCGAAGCAACTAATAAAACAATTTTCAAAATGATCAAGAGGAAGCTGGACAAAGCCAAAGGTTTATGGGCTGAAGAATTACCAGAAGTATTATGGGCATACCGAACGACCACAAAAACAGCAACCGAGGATACCCTATTCACTCTAACATTTGGGAGTGAAGCTATATCCAGTCGAAGTCGGCATGCCTAGTCACAAGCAAGCCAATTTTGATGAAGAAGAAAACGACACGGCTTTGTGAGAAAGTCTGGACTAACTTGATGAAATAAGAACTCAGGCCGCCATGCATATAGTAGCCTACCAGCAGACCACAACAAAATATTACAATCAGAAGGTAAGGCATCGCAGTTTCTGCAATGGAGATCTGGTCCTGTGGAAAGTGATGCCCCCAATGAAAGATCTAGCCGACGGCAAACTAGGTCCGTCTTGGGAAGGACCGTTAAGGTAAAAGACAACCGGCGATCTGGAACACACCACCTCGAAACACTGGATTGGAAACAGTTGATCCACCCATGGAATAGGGCTTCAATTTAGCCCTACTAAATAAATTAGTTACACATAAGTTCGATGTTAAACATCTTCATAAAATAAAATAAAATAAAAGAAATGAAATGAATAAACCCGAAACTTGACTATGATACCAATGTTACGTTAATGCTTTTACACGTAATGTGATAGATTGTTAGGTTTTGAGGGAACCTAGACCCTTTGGATTTGTTGAAGGGAACCTAAAACATTTTCAAACATAAAGTTTAGATTAATTTTCTGCTTGCTTTATGCATAACATAAAGTCTTTAAATAGGCAAACTATTACAATATTTTCTAGGGCTAAGTCATCAGCTCTTATTGAAATATAAACTAGGGCTGAGTCATCAAGACTCTTACATGAAAATAAATAAAGACAATATTAAATAAAAATAAACAAAACAAAATATTCTACTGTATCATATATTTTAATATATCTTACTATAAATAATTATTCCGCATAAAACTCAATTATCGTAACATGAGATGCATTCGGGTGTTCTTATTTCTATTCTATATATTGCTTTTTGATGATGTGATAAATTTTTATTAGCGGCCGTAAAAGTAGTGCTTTAGGGCTGGACCGGATTGTAGGGTTCTCTAGGATTGTACTAGAGTATGACAAGGAAGGTGATTTGTCTTGTTAGAATATTTTTCTATAATTCAATATTTGTTAATTGTAAAGTTTATAATTAATTTTCTATTGCTTCCTCCTTAACACATGTCACACACATTCATTCAATCTCGCGAGTGGCCAAGGCCATCCTTAAACTAATTAAACCTTTCTCAGGGGGTGTTTGTTAAACACCCTGGCACTGTTTATTTTCCATGGCACTGTTCATGGATAAAAAATAAAAAAATAAAAAAATAATGATTGGTATAGAAAAATGAAAAAGTGGTATTGGAAAGTAAAAAATTTTGTTTTGTAGTGATTTTTTTATTTGAATAGTAATAAAAAGTAAATTATGTGATATAAAAAGTGAATGATTTGATATAAAAGTGAAAATATTTTTTTTGAAAAAAATGAAGTGAATAGTGTGGTGGAGAATGAATAGTGCCAAGGAGTTTAACAAACAAGGCCTCAGTGTTAAGGCACAAATATCCATGCATGTAAACTGGGAAATCACGAGTCGTCACATTTTCAAGACCGTACTAAAAAAAAATTACGAAAAACTTCCCCAACCCCTTAATTTTCATCATATTTATAATTACTCTTTAAATTAAGTTTAAATATTTTTAATTTACTTTATTTAAGTTTCAATCTTTTGCAATATCATCTGTGTCATTAGGTTTATGGTTAAATCAAATAAATGAGTGAAATAATTTTTATACTCAAAGATTATTTATAGAACTCCAAATGTGCCCCATGGCGCAGCTTTACAAAAAAGGCATTGCGTTTGGCAAAGTCTATTGATCAACTTTCTCAAAGCACATGAATAAACCCAATCCATAGTACGACTCAACAACGTGTTTCAGCCAATGCGTATGCAATCTCAAGTCTTATCCACACATTATTTTACCTTGAAATGGCAACGATTGGATGATGGATATTTCATGGATAAAGATTTGCTTCCTAGAATTTATTTTGATTCAGTTTACTAAATTAATATTTGTCTTTAAATAGTGTGATTTTTACATATATTTTTAATAAGATAAACAAACTATATATTCATTTATAAAAATACAGGTGAGAATCACCTAGTTTGTTAATCTTTGAATGTAATTTGATTGTGAATTTGTATTTCATTACGAACAAGTGAGTTATGTACTCTCTTTATTCGTTGGCAACCTTAAAGGTAATGAAATTGGGTATTTAATTTGTTGGATTCTTCTTATTTCTCATTTAGAGTGTGTTTAAAAAAAGTAACCATTTAAAAATGTGAAAAAATAATATCATGTCTGTTTCTTGTCCCCCTTACCCTTTTTCTGAGCAAATACACAAACAACACGAATGAACCAAAAACAATTAAGAAAAGGAAAAAAGAAAATCAACACGAAAATGAAGACAACTAAGGATGCACGCCAAGCACAACATTGGTCAATGAAAATTGGGAGTAATTCTAGAAGTCCCTTTTGTGTCACTCTTGTGTCCGTCCAAAAATGAGGTGGCTCTTAAAATCATTATTTGATCAAAATTCAATAATGATCAATTACAAGTCCAATAGTAATTTTAAGAGCCACATTATCCTTGAAGGAAAACAAGAGTGACACAAGAAGGAGTTATAGCATGACCCAGGATAGTAGGGCTCTCCAAAAATAAATTAGGAAAAACTTAATCTAACCCCTTAATTTTCATCGTATTTACAATTACTTTTTAAAATTTAAAAATTCTTGATTTATTATATTCAAGTTTCAATCTTTTGCAATGTTATCCGTGTCATTAAGTTTGGGTTTAAATCAAACTACGTGACTTTTATACTCTTAAATTTATATAAAATTCTAAATGTGCCCCAGGGTGCAAGAAAAAAGCATTGCTTTTGGCAAAGTCTATTGATGAACTTTCTCAAAGTTGATTAATGCGATATCCAATTGCCTGGAGAAATCTTTTTAGCAGCTACCTGGTCAGCAATTGCAAAGGCACTACAAGCAATATGGTCTTTAGTGACCAAACAAATAGCGGCGACCCAAAAGTCGCCGCTATTGATGGGTCATTACCGGCGACTTTTTTTTGTTGCCGCTAATGACCCATTAATAGCGGCGACTTTTGGGTCGCCGCTAATAGTGGACGCTTAAAACCAAAAAAAAATTTATTTAGCAGCAACAACAATAGCGGCGACTATAAGTCGCCGCTATTAAGCATCATTAGCGGCGACGCTACGGGGTCGCCGCTATTAAACAACAATAGCGGCGACCCTTGTCGCCGCTAATAATACACCAAACAGCGGCAACCCTAAGGTCGCCGCTGATGAGAGTCAACAGCGGCGACTCTGAAGAGTCGCCGCTAATAAGTGGTCATTAGTGGCGACTCTACAGTCGCCGCTATTGACATAAGAAAAAATTAAAAAAATAATTAAAAAAATAATTAGCGGCGATAATAGAGTCGCCGCTATTGAGGGTCATTAGCGGCGACCACAAAAGTTGCCGCTAATGACCCCTCAATAGCGGCGACTTTTGGGTCGCCGCTATTGACAGGGGAAAAAAGTAATTAAAATTAATAGCGGCGACTTTTGGGTCGCCGCTATTGACACGGGAAAAGTAATTAAAATTAATTAGCGGCGACCCAAAGTCGCCGCTAATGAGCAAATTTCTTGTAGTGAGGGAAGTCTCCTAAAAACATAAAAATGAGAAAAAAAAAATGTTGAAAAAATTTCCACATTAATTATTTTGAAAAAAAATCATAACTTTTAATATTCTTACATATGTATTATTATTAAAATTTCCACGTAAGAATATTTAACTTTTTATATTCTTACATATGCAAAGGGCAGCCATGTTCTCAAATTGTTCGAATTGTTAATAATTTTAAAATCTTATTCTTACATATGTATTATTATTTTAATATTTTAATCAAATTGTGATTGAAACTCTTTTTAAAACTCTTGCGGGCCGTTCCCAAGAGTTAGCTCAATCGGTTAGGATCACGTCTAATGAAGCGAAAGTCACTAGTTTGAATCCTCCTCCCCCTCTTGTGCGGACATGTCAAAAAAAAAAAAAAAAAAAAACTCTTTCGGGCCTATGAAAGTAGGGAATGAAACTCATTGTGATTGAAACTCTTTCGGGCCTATGAAAGTACGGAATGACAGATTTGATTTGCAGTTGAATCAACGCAATCCATAATCCGACTCAACCACGTGTTTCAGGCTTTCAGCCTAAAGTATCCGAAATCTCAAGTCTTATCCACACATTATTTTGCCTTGAAATGGCAACCATTGGATGACAGATATATTATAGACAAAGATTTCATTCAAATTGTGTTTTGAGAATTTCTTTCCATTGAGTTCACTAAACTAAGATGCATATAACACAGTCATTCAATCTCGCAACTCGCCGTGGCTACCCTTCAACTAATTAAACCTCTCAGTGTTTAGGCACAAATATCCAGGCATGTAAACTGCGAAAGAAAAAAATTAACAAAAAATTAGAAAGACCCTCACCTAAATCCTTAATTTCCATCATATTTGTAATTACTCTTTGATGTATACAAATTTTTAATTTAGCAATTTCATTAAATTTTGGGTTAGATCAAACAACAAATGAGTGAAATAACTTTTATATTCCTAAATTTTTTCATAAAATTCCATATGTGCGCCCTAGGGCGCAAATGAACTTTTTACAAAGTTGATTACTCACAAAAAGAAAAAAGCTATTGCTTTTGGCTAAGTCTATTGATCAACTATCTCAAAGTTGATTACCCATAAAAAGAAAAAAAAAGAAAAAAGAGAAACAACTTTCTTAAAGTTGATGTTTATCTAGATTACTGCGATGTCCAATGGATGGAACATGATTATCTCCATAATATCCCGTTAGTTATACTTAAGGAGTATTTTTGTCTGGACAAAAATACCCCTCCACTATAACTAACGGGATGTTCTTCAGTTCATTTGAGCTGAAGAGAATCTTAATTCGCCATGTATAGCCGGGATAAATCGTTTTAGATGCTTGCAATGCTAGCTGGTGAGCAATTGCCAAGAAAAGTCTCCTAAAAACATAAAAATAAGAAAACCATGTCGAAAAAATTTCCACATTTATAAATGCATCCTAATTAGTAATTGAGTTTGAGAATTTCTTTCGATTTTGTTTACTAAACTAATATTTTTTTTTTTAAAAAAAAAAAAAAAAAAGCATGATTTTTACATGCATTTTTAATAAGATAAATAAATTACGTATACATTTATAAAAATGCCACTACAAAAAATCAAATTTTTTTTTTTTTTACTAGAGATTTCTGATGTTTTTTGGTGTCCGACGCGTCAGAAGAATTTTCTGACGTGTCGTTTCTGACGGCAACAAATCTTCACACTGCACGGCAGCTCCCTCTTTTTCTTCTAGATCTGCACACTGCTAGCCAGCTTCTATTCTCCTTTTCTTCTTCTTTTTCTTCTTCTCTTCTCCTTTTCTTTTTCTTCTTTCTTCTTCGATCTGCTACTTTCATTTTTTCCCTCTAGATCTAGAGGGAGCATGTAGTGTCCCAGAATTTTCAAAGCTATTTAAATAGATTATTTTGATAATGATGTTATTTTAATATCCATTGTAGCTAAGGATTTTAATTCTTGGGAAATTTATGAGAGTGGTAATTAGAGAATGGTAATTGGTGAAATAATAAGATAGTAAATATGTAGCACCTCAGATTTTGAAAGTCTTATTTTAGAGATATTAATTTGATGCTATGATTATATTCATATTAGGCAATGATGTTAATTCTTGAGAAATTTATGATATTGTATGAATGGTAATTGGAAATTGGTAGGTAGAATAGTAAGTGGTAGGTGGAATAGTAAGTGGTAGGTGAAATAGTAAGTGGTAGGTAGAATAGTAAGTGGTAGGTGGAATAGTAGGTGGTAGGTGAAATAGTAAGTGGTAGGTAGAATAGTAAGTGGTAGGTGGAATAGTAGGTGGTAGGTGAAATAGTAAGTGGTAGGTAGAATAGTAAGTGGTAGGTGGAATAGTAGGTGGTAGGTGAAATAGTAAAATGAGGGTATAATTGTAAATTGAAGGTAGAATAGTGTTTAATTTTCTCCTATAAATAGAACTCTTCTCCTTCACAATTTTCACAACTCATCTCCTCTCCCATCTCTTGCATATATATTCTTCCTTCTTCCGCTTTTTACTCGGTCTTTCTTCTTTCTAAGAGTATTTACTCAAAACAGAGAGAGAAAGGGCGAGACCAAGCGCTACAAGAAAGAAAGAACACAAGAGATAGCGGACTTTAGAAATTAGTTTCAAAAGATATACTAGTGGTGTTAGTCATATTGGAGCAACTGGATTCCTTCATACCACTTTTAGCTTCAGTCTAGAGGTAAGTAAATTCACTACCCCTTCTAAAATTACTTCATGTCATGCTATTTATATATTCTTGTATTAAATTGTAAATGATTATTTTATTTACGTATTATGAAGTTATGTTGCATGCATGAAGGATTTCTAAAAGAATTATCTAGAAAGTTTCTATTTGTTTAAATGCTTTCTAAGCACAACAAGTTTATATTTGGAAAAGTTTTCCATTTTGAGAAAAGAAAGTTGAGAAACGATGATGATTATAAGAAAGAAAAAAATGATGATAAACCCTCCTACATGTTGCCCTAAGATGCATCAAAAGAAGTACAAGAGATGAGATAAATGTTTATGAAATGAGGGCACATGTATGGAGGAGAGTATTTTTGGCCCCAAGATAAGAAAAGATGAGAGTTCGGTACCGATACTCGGATGGAGGCGAAACCACTGAAGGAGGCTATGCCAGAAGGTGGTATTCCATCAACAGACCGTTGAGTGCACCAAGAAAAAGAGTTAATTGACGGTCGGGCATGGCTGAGGCCACAGTTCAGTGCCATGGTCACAAGGACCCGCAACCCTCGTGCACAGGGGTAATAGTGTACATGGGCCCTATTATGAGAAAATGATACTATATTTTCAACGATGATATGCTATGATGATTTACAAAGATTATTTATAATGATGCATTATGATGATGATTTATAAAGATGATTTACAACGATGATCTATTACTAGATGTAATAGTATGTATATGTTACGGGAGATGCAACCGTACATACAGATATTATTATGGTTAGAATTATATTTATTTGCGAAAACGATTTTCAAAACTGAGAATAAGGAGTAAAACTATTTATGGTTGTGGATTTTACTTGCTGGGCCCCCTTTGGGCTCATTCAGTTTTATTTCTTGTTTTCAGGTAGAAAGGATGCTGGAATAGGAGGCCGGAATGGGGACGGGAATAATTATTAATTTTCAAAGTCTTTTCATATCAGTGATTATAATAATAAGATATTCCGCAACTAAAGTTTAATGTTTTTCTAATTTCGCTTGTAATAAAATCTCTTGAATAATGTTTTATACATATTTTGTATCCTTTAAAATCAAGTACTCTGATAGACCTTATAGATCTTTGCAAGAACTTTTGTTATAAAAGAAGAAAAGTGGCAAACTCAGCCTTAACGGGCTGGGGATGTTACAATTTTGGTATCAGAGCAAAGGTTATAAGGTTCTGGCAGACTTTTCAAAAAAAAAAAAAAAAAAAAAAAAAAAAAAAAAAATTTGGGGGGGTTAATGAGAAGCCACATTCCGGCCAAGTAGAGTGTGCATTGTTGTGTGGTCTCTAATAAATGATGCATGAGCATTTTTCTAATGGTTAATTTTTGTTAAAAAAAAAAAAAAAAAAAAAAAAAAAAAAAAATCATCTTAGTGTGATTAATTTGGAGGATTTTATTATTGTGATCAAGTTAATGACGGAGATGAATTTTTATTTTATAGATAGGTTGTGATCTATAGTATCTGCCTATTCGGATTTGCGGCAGTTTTCTAGAGTATCGATTGATAAGGGTATATTTTAAGGTGTCTCGAGGATTTAGAAAAGATTATTGATCATGATTTAAAAATCGTATGATGATTTTATAGATTTAGGTTGCGAGCTAATTTGTGAAATTAATTTGGTGACAAAATTGTTTTATTGATTTAGGTTGTGAAACAAATTGTGTAAGTGACTTGGTAACGAATGATCTTATGGATGTCGGTTGTAAAAAGATTCTTGAACTGAATTAATGGTATAAGAGCTTATATGAGTTTTTGGTAATGGCTAAGGCTTGGTCGATGACAATAATGATACTATGATTGATGTTGTAATATATGAATTGATGAATAAGGATTACGTAGTGGCATGAAGTGAATGCCTAAGTACTGCAGGGATAAATGCAAATGAGGTATACCCTAGAATCTATAAGATATTTTGATATATAAATTTGTGGTTTAAGGATTTTGATATTTTTGGATGATTGTGATGACTCTAAGGTACGATTCATGAAATCCTTGAGGTGATTCTTAGAATTTGAGGTGCTAGGTTTTCTGTAATTGAGGTAAATTATATTGAAGTGATGCTTAAAGTTTTGAGGATGAATTAGTGCTCCTAGGTTGTGGATAATATTTAAATTTTGAGGCATTAGTGGATATGAAATTATGAGAAATTTTATTTACATGCCAAAGCTTTTGATATAATTTTCTTTTACTAAGTAAATGGATTATTATTCTTGAGGTAAATTGAAGCATAGAGGTAAGAGTTGAAAGACAATATAATACAGTGATATAATATAGTGACATGATCTAAATTTCTCTTATAAGATATATGTTCAATGATATTAAGGTATTTTAGAGGTTGATAACATGTGATGGTGCATACTTAGATGTTTTATTGAGTGATTAACTTTTTAAACAGATTGTTTGTTTAAATGAAGTTATTACAATGACAGAATGATTTCATAATGAATATTGAATGAGCACTGAATGATTACGAAAAGAAATGTTTGGAGAACAAGCTCCTTATAATATTACATACCAGTGTCCATAAAAAAAAAAAAAAAAAAAAAAAAAAAAAAAAAAAGGGAATTTGTTGCATAAAGAGACACGTGATAATGAGATGAGCAGATGATTCCTCAGAGCTGCTCCAGGAAAATTATTTCTGCATAGAGAAAACCTAGTATGAGCAGAATCGTATATATTTATTTAATTGAATTATCAAAGGGAATATTTATTTCTAATGAGGTACCTGACTAGAGCGTGTGAGGAGAGACTTGCAACACCCCTGAACATCGACCCGGAGTTTTTCGTGCTGTCGCTGGAGACGTTCGGTATTCTTCTCCATTTCTAGCACCTTTGGTCCCAAGTATTCTGCGTAGGATAACATCATCTTTTTCAGCTGAGTATTCTCCTGCTTCAAATCCACGTGTTTTCGTTTGTAGTATTTGAGCAGTCGCTGTAAGACCCCGATTTGGTCTCTTGAGACTTTCAGCTCAACATTTCTGGCACTCAAACGTTGTGCCATGTCAGAAACTGAAGCAGCACCTTGGATACTGAATGCCAATGAGTTATTAATAGCATCAGTATCCGACCTATCAGCTAAGAACGTTTGATCCCGTGGAATTACGAGACCTTTGGCCACTGCTACAGCAGTAGAATCATGGAGCATGATAGAATCGTGAATAGTGATAAGACGATTGTCAAAGACAAAGTTGGCTGCCATACGTTAGGATATGCAGCAGGTTCATTAGGGTGTGCAACAGGTACAACGGGAGGTATAGCAGGCACTTCAGGGGAAATAGCAGACACCTCCGGTTGCACGTCAGGCATAACAATGGGTTGTGCTGCAGGAGCAACATTCAAATCGAGGTTGTTAACGGATGATGATGATACTCCCATATTTAGGAGAGTAAGGAAAAATAGTTGAGAATACGAAGAAATTGGGAGAGATGAAGTACTGAGAAGAGACTAAGCGTTAGGAACTGAAGGAATTTTTGTGAAGTTTCTGGAAGCAGTAGACGAGTAGCCTTAAAGAAATTTTTTTTCACTTCAAGCGAAATGAACAGTAAACGACAAAGCGTTAGGCGACCTCGGGCCGCGATGGAAACTTTGTCAAAAGATCCCGTGAAAGTAGGATCTTGTCTCCTGTCATAATTCGACTGAGCTCATTTTTCAAACCCACTGTTCAATCAACGACTTCGAATATCATGCGTGGGCAACTGAATGAAATGTCATGCCAACGCGCACCACGCGCTCGTTCGTTATCCAGAAACCCTTCATATAAATTCACACCTCTTTCTCCATTGCAACGCATGCCTTCTGATCTTACCCCTTCACCTGAAATCTTCTGCTAATAGCCTTCCATACAATGAAAGCTCGACTGTTCTCCTAAGTTGAGCGTATCCTCAAATGCAGCATCACAACATGATTCACAAACCCAACACCTTATACTCTCAATAGTAAACCATTGAAGCAAGATTATCGTTGATCATGTCCTGAGGAAGCAAGATTATCCTTGATCATGCTTCTCAGGCTAAATATCTCTCTTCTCTTCAAGTATCCATACATGACAGAAGAGAGAGAGCTTCCGATGTGGGTATTTTGATAGTCTCGGAAAGAGCTCACATGCAAATCATGTCCTGAAATGCTTTTCAAATCTTCATTTCTAGAAAGCAACAGGACTATCTTTCTCTCTTTCTCTTCTTGACCTTGCAAGACCCAAGAGAGAAAGATTTTAGCATGTGTACTTTGGAACATCCAGCTTGGAAACTTACCCATATCCTACTTTGCTTGCTTATCAATTTCATCTCTAGAACGCAGCAAGCACAATATGTATTAGTCAAGAATGGATGAGAATCTTACATTTGATGTAATCGTGTATTTCGTTTGAGTTGAAATCATAATTACGAGTTTCTTTTGTTGAGTTATGATTTGTGAAGTAAAGATGTAGTACAGAGAGATTTTGCTGATATTGTGACATCGACGCAAGATTTGGGATGAGAAAATAGAAATAATTGTGTATTTAGAATGAATCGAATTATGATGTCACTTCTGAGGTATATTCATGTAATGATGTTTGAATGTTGGTGCTATTTACTTTTACAGGTTTATGATGGTGAGAAGTTAATAATTATTAGAGCATCATATTAAAATTTCGTATGCATGATTTGGAATACTGAGATACTAAAGAGAATATAGGCAGGAATGATTTTTACACATTTTTGATAAAATTGATTAAATTAGATCAAGAAAATTATTGCAGGCTTGAAATGAGGACTATGATGTTTGGAGGTATAAACTATTGATCACATGATTTATTAATTTGATGTTTAAACCTTGATTGTAGACTGTTGATGAATAATTCGATTGTTGTTATTGAGGTTGGAAAGAAACAATGGAAAAGATTTTGAGGTATGATTTTAGTGTGAACTGATGAATGATTGCAGAAATCGTGACTTTAGACTGTGAATAAGATTTACTCCTAGTAGAAGGAGATAAAATTTCAATATGATAAAAGAGAGTAGGCTTTGATGAAGGATTGAAAGGATTATTTAAATCTGAATCCCTCAACTTGAAGATTGGACGATAATATTATAGGTTTTAATTTCGAGGACGAAATTCTAATAAGGAGGGAAGATTGTAGTGTCCCAGAATTTTCAAAGCTATTTAAATAGATTATTTTGATAATGATGTTATTTTAATATCCATTGTAGCTAAGGATTTTAATTCTTGGGAAATTTATGAGAGTGGTAATTAGAGAATGGTAATTGGTGAAATAATAAGATAGTAAATATGTAGCACCTCAGATTTTGAAAGTCTTATTTTAGAGATATTAATTTGATGCTATGATTATATTCATATTAGGCAATGATGTTAATTCTTGAGAAATTTATGATATTGTATGAATGGTAATTGGAAATTGGTAGGTAGAATAGTAAGTGGTAGGTGGAATAGTAAGTGGTAGGTGAAATAGTAAGTGGTAGGTAGAATAGTAAGTGGTAGGTGGAATAGTAGGTGGTAAGTGAAATAGTAAGTGGTAGGTAGAATAGTAAGTGGTAGGTGGAATAGTAGGTGGTAGGTGAAATAGTAAGTGGTAGGTAGAATAGTAAGTGGTAGGTGGAATAGTAGGTGGTAGGTGAAATAGTAAAATGAGGGTATAATTGTAAATTGAAGGTAGAATAGTGTTTAATTTTCTCCTATAAATAGAACTCTTCTCCTTCACAATTTTCACAACTCATCTCCTCTCCCATCTCTTGCATATATATTCTTCCTTCTTCCGCTTTTTACTCGGTCTTTCTTCTTTCTAAGAGTATTTACTCAAAACAGAGAGAGAAAGGGCGAGACCAAGCGCTACAAGAAAGAAAGAACACAAGAGATAGCGGACTTTAGAAATTAGTTTCAAAAGATATACTAGTGGTGTTAGTCATATTGGAGCAACTGGATTCCTTCATACCACTTTTAGCTTCAGTCTAGAGGTAAGTAAATTCACTACCCCTTCTAAAATTACTTCATGTCATGCTATTTATATATTCTTGTATTAAATTGTAAATGATTATTTTATTTACGTATTATGAAGTTATGTTGCATGCATGAAGGATTTCTAAAAGAATTATCTAGAAAGTTTCTATTTGTTTAAATGCTTTCTAAGCACAACAAGTTTATATTTGGAAAAGTTTTCCATTTTGAGAAAAGAAAGTTGAGAAACGATGATGATTATAAGAAAGAAAAAAATGATGATAAACCCTCCTACATGTTGCCCTAAGATGCATCAAAAGAAGTACAAGAGATGAGATAAATGTTTATGAAATGAGGGCACATGTATGGAGGAGAGTATTTTTGGCCCCAAGATAAGAAAAGATGAGAGTTCGGTACCGATACTCGGATGGAGGCGAAACCACTGAAGGAGGCTATGCCAGAAGGTGGTATTCCATCAACAGACCGTTGAGTGCACCAAGAAAAAGAGTTAATTGACGGTCGGGCATGGCTGAGGCCACAGTTCAGTGCCATGGTCACAAGGACCCGCAACCCTCGTGCACAGGGGTAATAGTGTACATGGGCCCTATTATGAGAAAATGATACTATATTTTCAACGATGATATGCTATGATGATTTACAAAGATTATTTATAATGATGCATTATGATGATGATTTATAAAGATGATTTACAACGATGATCTATTACTAGATGTAATAGTATGTATATGTTACGGGAGATGCAACCGTACATACAGATATTATTATGGTTAGAATTATATTTATTTGCGAAAACGATTTTCAAAACTGAGAATAAGGAGTAAAACTATTTATGGTTGTGGATTTTACTTGCTGGGCCCCCTTTGGGCTCATTCAGTTTTATTTCTTGTTTTCAGGTAGAAAGGATGCTGGAATAGGAGGCCGGAATGGGGACGGGAATAATTATTAATTTTCAAAGTCTTTTCATATCAGTGATTATAATAATAAGATATTCCGCAACTAAAGTTTAATGTTTTTCTAATTTCGCTTGTAATAAAATCTCTTGAATAATGTTTTATACATATTTTGTATCCTTTAAAATCAAGTACTCTGATAGACCTTATAGATCTTTGCAAGAACTTTTGTTATAAAAGAAGAAAAGTGGCAAACTCAGCCTTAACGGGCTGGGGATGTTACAGAGCAGCCGTGCAGTGTGCAGAGAAGGGAGATTGAGAGAGGAGAGAGAGAGAGAGTGTGGGGAAAATAAATAAAGAGGGAAAGAATAAGAAGAGTGAAAAAAGTTGAGGGAAAAAAGCAAAAAGGAAAATTTTTTAAATCCCGCCCATTTTTTTATGATATAATAATATCGGTTATCGAGGGGATTTCTGACATGCCATGTGTTGCACGTCAGGAATTCCTGACGCGCGACACATGACACGTCAGGAAACTATTCTAAAAAAAAAAAAATACCACGTCTGTTTATATATATATATATATATATATATATAGTGTTATGACGTGGCAGTGTACCACGTCAGAAAATTCTGACGTGGGACACTTCCACGTCATCATTTTTCTGAGGTGGTACAGTACCACGTCAAAAAAGTTCTGACGTGGTAAATGTCGCCACGTCAGAAAATATTTAATTTTTTAATTTTTAAAATTTGTAACATTTTTCTCCTCTTCTCTTCTCCCTTTCTTTTTCTTCTTCTCTTCTCCTTTTCTTTTTCTTCTCCTTCTTCTGCTTTCTTTGATCTGCCGTGGAGAGAGAGAGAGGAGAGGAGTGAGAGTAACAAAACTAAATAATATCTCCGATGATAATTTTCTGACCGTAATTGGTTGAGATATCTTCATTCATATTTATAGAATCAAAGGAAGTTGAGTTATATACAAACTCATGTACAGAATTAGAGAGATTTAAACTATTCTCTACAGATGAGTTATCTACAAGATAAATACAATCTTATCACAATAACTAAGTCTTTGATTCTAACTCTATCTTCTCTTGAGAGGTTGACTTCAATATGACTTGTGCTTTAACACCCTCCTTCAAGTTCAACGGGGGACAACGCACGTTGAGCTTGTAGCAAAAGTCTTGAAAACAAGTTGCAACAATTGGTTTCGTCAATACATCTGCCAGTTGATCTTTACTTGGAATAAACAGAACTTGGAGAGATTTATCCGCAACACGATCCCGGACGAAATGAAAGTCAATTTCGACATGCTTTGTTCGTGCATGGAAAACAGGGTTGGCCGAAAGATATGTAGCACCAATATTATCACACCATAGTTTTGGCGGAGGGATTTTAGAAATTCTAAGATCACGAAGTAAAGCTTGAATCCATAGAAGTTCAGCAGCTGTGTTGGCAACGGACTTGTATTCTGCTTCAGTGCTTGATCTAGAGACTGTAGGTTGTTTCCTAGAGCTCCATGAGACGAGATTTGCTCCAAGAAATACACAATAAGCTCCAGTCGATTTTCGATCATCCGGACAACCTGCCCAATCTGCATCCGAAAAGGCTTGAAGTTGGTGAGAGCTTGTGCGTGTCAGAAGAAGACCATGAGTGATTGTGTGCTTTAAGTACCGAAGAATTCTTTTAACAGCTTGCCAATGAGTCTTGGTTGGACGATGCATGAACTGACAAACCCGGTTGACGGAGAATGCTAAATCTGGTCTTGTGAGTGAGAGATATTGAAGAGAGCCCACTGTCCTTCGAAATAGAGTTGTATCTTCCATAGGATCCCCCACGGTTGTGGAGAGAGAACTCGACGACGACATAGGTGAAGAAATTGGTTTTGCCTCCAACATATTCGTTTTCTTTAAGAGATCAAGAATATATCGTTGTTGAGATAGCAAGAGTCCAGAATTCAGCCGTATTACTTCAACTCCAAGAAAATAGTTTATGTTCCCAAGCTCTTTGACAGCAAAAGTAACCTTGAGATTTCGTAGTAGATCATCAGTGGTAGAGTCATGAGAGGCTGTAATTATAATGTCATCAACATATATTAAAATAAACATGGTAACTGAATCTGATATAAACGTAAATAAGGAGGAATCAGCTTTTGAACCAACAAATCCAAGTCCAATAAGCTGGGTGCTAAGATGCGAAAACCAAGCTCTAGGTGCTTGCTTGAGTCCGTACAATGCCTTGTGCAATTTGCATAGATGATGTGGTTTAGAAGGATGCGCAAACCCGGGTGGTTGAATCATGTATACTTCTTCAGAGAGAAAACCATGGAGGAAGGCATTTTGAATGTCAATTTGCTTCATGGACCAGCCAGCAGAATATGCTATAGAGAGAACAATTCGGATGGTCGTCGGTTTCACTACCGGGCTAAAAGTTTCTCCATAGTCAAGACCCGGTTGGTGGTGGTAGCCCTTGGCGACAAGACGTGCTTTATGTCTTTCTATTGTTCCATCAGCTTTACGTTTAAGTTTGAAAACCCATTTGCACCCTACTATATTCCGAGCAGTAGTAGGTGGAACCAATGACCATGTTTGATTGTGAAGAAGGGCATTAAACTCTACCTGCATAGCAGTACGCCATTCTGGAATTTGCATAGCAGTGGAAAAACATGTGGGCTCAACCATGGCAGCCTCCGTGATGGATAAAAGAGCTCTTCCAATAGGGTATCGTACAGTACCATCATGAATTTGTCGAGGTTTGTGAATCTGGTTTTGTGCTCTTGTGACCATTTGGTGTGTCCTTGTTGGTGCCGAAGGTGTGGAGAAGTTTGTACCTGTACTATTTTCGTCAAGAGTATTAGATGAAACAAAATCAATGTTAGACAAAATAGGACCAAAATTGTCTATATTCTCACTAGATGCCACGGAGGGGGACCTACATGGAGAGGGACTAGTCGAAGTCTGCATGGTTATTGAGGGCTGGCCATTTTCGGGTATGGGGGGTTGTGTAGTCACGGGTGTTGCAAGCTGGGGAGTCACGGGTATTGAGATGAGGTTTTGGGTTTGATAATGTGGCTGAGTCAGAGGGATATTAACCAAAGGTAAGATTGGGGAATTGGTGCAGGGAGTGGCCGTGTTTGGAAGGGCTGTGGACTTAAAAGGGAACACTGTCTCATGAAAAACAACATCATGTGAAATGTAGAACCGGCCAGATTCTTTGTGATAGCACCTATACCCCTTATGGTGAGGACTGTAACCCATAAAGATGCATGCTTTTGATCGAAACTCGAATTTGTGGGTATTGTATGGTCTTAGATTTGGAAAGCATTGACAGCCAAAAATTTTGAGAAAAGAGTAGTCTGGAGGTTGGCCAAATAATTTTTGGAATGGTGACAAATTTTTCAAGGTTGGTGTTGGGAGACGATTTATAAGAAAAGATGCGGTTTGACATGCTTCATCCCAAAAGCTTTTTAGAACACCACTATCAGCAAGGAGTGCAAGGGTAGTATCGACAATGTGACGATGTTTTCTCTCGACACCACCTTGATGTTGATGTGTATGAGGACAAGATAAACGATGTAGAATTCCCTTGGATTGAAAAAATTTATTAAGGGAACGGAATTCACCCCCCCAATCGGTTTGGACATGTTTAATCTTGGAATTGAATAAACGCTCAACCATGATTTGGAATTTTTGAAAAACATTCATGACATCAGATTTTTGTTGGATGGGAAACAACCAAGTAAATTTGCTAAAAGCATCAATAAAGGAAACATAATATTTATTGCCATGAATAGAAATAACAGGTGAAGGACCCCAAACATCCGAATAGACTAATTCTAATGGATTACATATTTTTGAATTTGAAGTAGAAAAAGGTAACTGATGGCCTTTTGCAAGCTGACATGCGGTGCAGGGGAGGCGATCTTTATTTGCTGAAACTGGAAGACTGAATTTAGAAAGAACATGTTGAACAGTGCGAAGGGCAGGATGTCCTAGACACTTGTGCCAATGATCCGCCGAGGTTCGTACACCGACGAGGGTATGCTTTATTTGAGGAGGCTTCGACGACTAACACAGTTGATAGAGTCCATCTTTAAGAGGACCTTGGTGGAGCAGGATTCGAGTTTGACAGTCCTTAATCACAAAATAATTGGCATGAAATTCAAAGAAAACATTATTATCACGAGCAAATTTATTTACCGAAAGTAAATTTTTGCAGATATGGGGAACAAGAAGTATTTGTTTTAATAAGAATTTTCTACGGGAAGCTGAGATTGTAGCAGATCCAGTAAGAGATATAGACAAACGTGACCCATTACCAACACGGATTTGATCTGCACCATGATACTCCTCAGATGATAGGTTGAGGTTGGTCATCTCATTGGTGAGATGATGGGTGGCTCCTGTATCTGGATACCAATTGTCATCCATGGTCACAGTTGGAGAGGAGTAGAGAGCCTGGGAGTTGGGTGTAGACTCCCCCTGATAGGTTTGATCAAAACGGCGATAGCAACGCAGAGCCGTGTGACCTTGTTTTCCACATACCTGACAGTTGGGACAGAATTGAGAAGAGGAGCCATGATATGCATTTGAATTCCGGCCACGGTTGTTTGGAGAATAGCCCCTTCCTCGGTTTGTGGGTCCATGCCCACCATAGAAATTTCCTCGACCATGAGGTCCACGGCTGCAGAGATCTTGAGATCGAGCAGAGTAATTTGCGGTTGAGGGAGAGATATCCGGAGTAGGGAAACGCTGCTCAAGGCGCTGCTCATAGGCGAGGAGGTGGCCAAAAATTTCCTCGAGAGAGAGAGGGTCCACGCGTGTGGTCACAGATGTGACGAAAGGATCATACTCCGATCCCAGACCAGCCAGTAAATAAGAGATCGTTTCCCACACATCTACTTCATCTTCAACCCGAAGGCCAGGACAACAAATTCATCATCAACCCTAAGGCCAAGACAAATAAAATAAAAAGCAAAAACAAAGAACAAAACACCCCACAAGCAGCAGTGAAGGAGCACAACATCGTAGGCATCCCTTCAAAAGACACACCTTGGCCGAAGAAAACAATAAGATCTAAGGTTGAAGAGACTAGATATAGATCTAGATCTACAAACTAGATCTAAAACAACCCGCCAGAAATGGAGACCGAATGAGACTACAGAGAAGACACCGAGCACTGCTACCATGAAAAGGAAGGATGGAAGATCTAGTGTAGATCTTCACTCCTCTTGAAGTTCTTCTTAGTGTTGTCTAGAAAAAATGAGTATGATTTGCTTAGTTGGAGGGTTAGCAAGATTTCATGATTCATTAGCGTTCGCTGGCAAGAAGATTTTGGTATTTTGGGTATTGTCAGAACGTTTGCAGGGGGGCCATCAAACGTTCGCTCTGCCACCCTAGACCCGTCAGGTAATAGTACACCGAACTTTCACGGGGGGACCGCTAAACATTCGTTTACTAAAATTTGACCCATTGGGTAATGACCGAACGTACGCCCAGCAACCCCTGAATTATTGTGCAAACAGTACACCAAACGTTCGACCCAGGACCACTGAACATTCAATGACCTGTAGGTTTCTAGAAGATCATTGTTGTAACGACCCAGGAAAAACCGCTAACCATATATGCGCTAACGACCCAGAAAAAAATAAAGGAAGAATCACAATATTTTCATACATGTGCACCTAAAATGGAAAGATCCCTTCTTTTCATACGATTCTCCTAAAGATCATGCAAAAACTAGAAACTATTCCAAGCAGGATCATTCAATGTGGTTGAATTACATTTATTTGGGGCTGTTTTGCGGAAGTGCTTATAGAGTTTCTGGTAGTTTTTGGATGAAACAATAAAATGTTGTCTTTGTACAGGCTATAAAATACTTACTTTCAGTACCGCAAATAAAAAGAGAGGTTAATGCTACAAACAGGATTGGTTACACAGCTTTAGATGTCTTAGAGGTTTGTCCAAGAGATTTTAAATGTTTTGAAATCCAAAACATTTTAAAGGAAGCTGGTGTTAGAAGATCAACAGATCTAAATTCTTTCCTACCACCAACACCGAGTGGAATTGGTGTTGATGAAGCACAACCACTGCAATCCGGACACCGATCTCGTTCAAGATTTAAGAGATGGTGGGAATACGTTCCTTTGTTTTTAGTTAAACACTTAAAGCGGCAGGGAAATTGGGTCGAGGAAACACGTGGCACATTGATGTTAGTGGCTACTGTGATTGCAACCATGACCTTCCAAGCTGGGATCAGCCCACCAGGTGGTGTTTGGCAAGAAAAACACAAAGTCGGCACATCAGTTTTAGCTTATTTCTATCCAGATGACTACCAAGTCTACTTATCTTTCAACACCATCTCTTTCATTGCATCCGTGTGCGTCTTATTTTTGGTCATTAGTGGATTTCCTCTTACGAGCAAGTTCTTTATATGGTTTTTGACATATACCATGTCTTTGTCCATCGCGAGCTTGGTACTTGCCTATATGAAGGCACTGAGTTTGGTGACACCGAATGAAGTTACCTATTTACACGTACTTCACGCAGGCTACAATCCTAACTCGCTGGGCAAAATACTAACATTTCTTTTGATTGGAGTGGGTATGATTGTTGAGTTGATTCACATAATTGCCCCACTCTCTTGGATGGTGAAGAAGTTGCGCAATTTCATATGCAAGTCAAGAAGGGGTCCTGCTGAAGACCTAGCTAATGTCTAAGATCTGCAGATCTTGTTGAGGAGATTTCGGTTGGGGATGGGAAAATTGTGCTATTGTGGTATGTGTTCTATTAGCTAGATTGTTATGTTAAAGAATTTTGGCATGTTTTGTTGCTGAATTTTGGCTTGAATTTCGATATTGCTTCATGTTTTGTGGATATGTTTTGGTCTTCTATCAATTGGAGTTGGTAATCTGGTTTTGTTTGATATGGATTTGGCATGACACACTCATGTGTTGAGAAGCTCTATCATTGGCGTCAATATTCAATCATGCCACCTAATTGGGTCTTCTCCCTTTTGACTTAGACATTGATATATTTGATTCAAGTTTGTGGCCTTGCGTAGAATTCCACTACGCGGCTTTCGCGTCATTTAGACTCGACGGAGTTAATGGGTTAGATATGAATACATTTTTGTAACAAATATTCATCAATGATTATGTGGATCAAATGACTCTCTTTCCAGACTCACCACTATTTTTTTTGTTTTTTTTTTTAAAAGTAATTTTTTATTTTTTTTTTCCTGGCCAAGTTTGATCACTTTCACTCACTGCCCTATTTGTTTAAAATGAGGCTATATATTGAAGGTATCAATAAAGGTCTTGGTTTAATCATAAAGATCCACTACAAAAAATCAATTTTTTGTTGACACAAGTTTCCTGACATGTTAGACGATCTAACACGTCAGGAAATCCTTCTGACGGGGCATTTTTGACATGTTTCATGCGTGAAAAATATGGGTGTCAGGAAATGAAAATTCCTGACGTGCCAATTTTAACACGTCAGAATTTTCTGACATGTTAAAATTGGCACGGCAGAAATTTTCCTGACGTGTCACTTTCTGACACGTCAATAATTACTGACGTGTCAAAATTTGACACGTCAGTAATTTTTTTTTAATTGAAAAAAATTAAAATAATAAAAATGATTTATTTTTAAAAAATTTTAAATTTGACACATCAGTAATTTTTTTTTAATTGAAAAAAATTAAAATAATAAAAATGATTTATTTTTAAAAAATTTTAAATTTCCTGACGTGTCAATTTTGACACGTCAGGAAATTTAAAATTATTAAAAAATAATAATTTTTCTTTTTTTAATTTTTTCTGGATTTTTTTAATTAAAAATATTTTTTTTAATTCCAAAACAGTACTTCTTCTTCCCCAGCTCTCCTGATCTCTTCCTTCCTCTATTTTCACTCTCTCTCTCTCTTCTTTCCTCCATTTTCACTCTCTTTTCTCTCTTCTTTCCTTCATTTTCAAAAACCCAAACCCAAAAAATCAATAAAAAATCAAAAACCCAAATCAAAAAATAAACCTTATCCTTCTTCGATCTTCTTCTCTTCAAATCAAAAATAAAAAAATCTCTCAAATCGAATCAAAATAAACCAAATCAGAGCTTCTTCAAATCAAAAATCTCTCTTCTTCGATCCTCTTCTCTTCTCCTTTTTTTTTTCCTGCTGCTTCGACGAGATCTCTTCTCCTTTTTGTTTTGTTTTTTTTTTTTCTTTTCTTTTCTGCTGCTTCGACGATCTCTTCTCCTTTTTTTTTTTTTTTTTTTTTTTTTTTTGCTGCTTCTGATCTGGATCTTCTGATCTTCTCCCAATTTTTTCTTTTTCTTCTTCTTCCTCGATCTTCTTTTTCTCCTTTTCTTCTTTCCTCTAGAGGAGCTGGTGGTTTAGGCTGGATGTGTAGAGAGAAGAGGCTAGGGAGATTGAGAGAGGAGAGAGAGAGCTGAGTTTGGAAATAAAACTAAAGGGATTAAAGAAGATGAATATATAATAGAATTATAAAGGGAAAAGAAGAGGGAAAGAAGATAGGGAAAAAGAGAAAAAAAATTGAAAATCTCGATTGTATTTTGATATCAGGTTTCTGACGTGCTAATTTTAGCACGTCAGGAATCTGACATAAAAAAGAAAAAGGTGAATATATATAATATAAATAAACCTAATATAAAAAATATATATTTATTTATTTATTTCTGAAACATATAATATATATATATATATATATATATTTAAAAGAATTCCTGACGTGCCAAATATGGCACGTCAGGCTTTCTTTTATTTTATTTTTATTTTTTGGCATGTCAGGAATTACTGACGTGCCATATATGGCACGTCAGGCTTTCTTTTATTTTATTCCTTTTTTTTTTTGTCTTCATTATTCTTCTTCTCTCCCTTTTTTTTTTTTTCTCTCTCTGCACGTTGGCTTCTATTCTTCTAATTTTTTTTTTCCTTTTCTTTTTCCTCCCCCAAGTTCCAACACACCATAGTGTGCACGTACAGTACTCTTGAATTTTTTTTTCCTTCTCTCTCTGCACGCTAGCTTCCAGCTATCTTCTTCATTTTATTTTTTATTTTTTAATTCCTGACGTGCTGAAACTAGCACGTCAGAAATTTCTGACGTGCTAGTTTCAGCACGTCAGGAAGATGTAAAAAAAAAATTGAAATATATATCATATAAACATATTTTTTATAGATTGCTGACGTGCTAAAAATGGCACGTCAGAAATTTCTGACGTGCCATTTTTAGCACGTCAGAAACCTGATATATTAAAAAAAAAAAAATTGAATATAAATTTCCTGACGTGTCAAATATTGACACGTCAGGAAATACTGACGTGTTGAATGTAACACGTCAATAAATATTGATGTGTGAAATTCAACACGTCAAAAAAAAATTTGTTGACATGCCAGTTTTGGCACGTCAACATTTACTGACGTGGCAAAAAAATGGTAGTGTTTGCCATGTCAAAAAATGGCCTTTTTTTTTGTAGTGATCCATGGGTGGTTTCTCTGCCTTATTTCGTCCTCTCATTCTCATCGTATTCATCGCTTCCATCTTTACCTTGCAGCTTTCTCAGGTTCATGCAGGTTCGTTTCCTCTATTTTTTCACTGCAGTAAATATTGGAAGCCCAACCATTTTTTCCTTTATCTTTTATTCTTTTTTCTCCCATAAACGTAATTAGATCGTATCTTGTTGATTTCTGATATGCATGGGATGTAAGCAATGGATTTAAACCCGGCTTTGTTATTATTATTATTTTTTTCTACCATATGAGATGGTATTTATCACTCTATTCCCTAAAAACGCTTCATATACTTTTCCTTTTCTTTTGTCTCAAATTTAGTGTTGCTGGTGAATATACGTACGTCTGCCAATAGGTTGGGTCATAATTAAAATTCAATCTCAATTGGACCCAACAATGATTCGAGTAGTATATTGAACTTTAAGAGTAGTTTTTATTTTTGTATTTTTTGACATGTTCGCACAAGAGGGAGGAGGAGGATTTGAATTAGTGACTTCCGCTTCATTAATTGGGCGTGGTCCCAACCAATTGAACTACGTTTGAGACAAGAATTAAACTCATGAAATGATATAATTATTCCATACATTAGTTAATTTTTAGTCTTGAAGATATTTAACCGAAATCCACCTTTGGTTGCTGGAATCTTTTTAAACAAACCGACACTACAAAAAAATGAATTTTTATTGACATAGGTTTACTGACGTGTCAGGCTGTCTGACACGTCAGTAAATGTTCCTCACGGGGCAATCCTGACGTGTTTCAGCCGTGAAGAATATGGGTGGCAGGAATTGAAAATTTCTGACGTGCCAAATATGGCAAGTCAGAAATTACTCACTTGTTAAATCTGACACGTCAGTAATTTCTGACATGTCAGATTATTACTGACGTGTCAGATTTAACACGTCAAAAACTGTTCCTGACGTGTCAGTTTTTGACACGTAAGTATTTTTTTTTGACACGTCAGTTAAATTCCTAACGTGTCAAAATGTGACACGTCAGGAAAATTGGTTAGTTTTTAAATTTTTTTTTTTCCTCCCCGCCTATATTTTTTGTAAATTTTTTCAGGAATAACCTGATATATGTCTAATGGAATAACCTGAATTTTGTATTACGATTAACCTGATATACAATATATCCAACAAATCCATGCAAATAATATACAACTTTTCCATCAAATAACATACATCATATATGGAACATTAATCACAAACTATCCACCAAAACTAACTTCAACACACCAAAAATGGCTTAAATGTCTAATGGCCAACCACAAATAACATAATATACACTAATTTAATTCTCTCTGTTATCATCAATAAAACTATCACAAATACAATTACATCAACAAAGTAACTTATACACAAGTGTGAATAGCCAACCAGACTATCGATCATTGACATCCATAGCATCCTCTCGACGATGTCCATTACCTGTAAATGATAAAACAAACAATATTCACCAATAAAACAATCACCAAACAAATAAAATCCACTAACTGCAAATGATAATACAAACAATCATTGAGCCCGAATACAAACAATCACGTCGGTAACGTGAAAGAAAAATGCCCGAATATTCACCCAACTCACTTAGCAGAAAAGTCATATTAAAAAAAAAAATAGAAAAAAATTAAGTCAATATATATATGCATGGTCACAGAGCAATCAATAATATATAGACATGAGAAAATGAACTTCGTTTTTGCCATGACAATTATGTGAGACATATGATCTTTTTCTTTTTTTCCATTGCAATTATAGAGCTTCCATATAGGTTATTAATGTTGAGGGTTCAATGGAAGAGATGATAAACAAAAAGGAAAAGCACCATCTCTAGCATTGAGTGCATTTATATCTATTTATATTTAGAGTTACAAAATTAAGTTTCTAAACAACTGTTCTTGATGATATTGATATGCATGTATTGCTTTGTGCCATGCAGTTATATCCATTTATATGCCCATGAATAACTCTAAATAATTATCTCAACCAACACTATTTCATACTAGACCAAGTATGTTGCCAACAATTTGAAATATAAATATAATGCATCTAGCATTTTGATAATCTTCCCGTAATATTTTAATTTGTTGAGGATATTAACACATAGGAGTTTATATATATTCAAATCATGTTATATTAACTACATACAATTATGATATTCATCTACTGTGAACTTGATCGTTTCATACTCTCACACAATCACATACACTAGATTCTTAATATTCTACAAGGACCATAGTGGTTCATCTCATAATACAAATAAACACTTCAAATGTGTAGCTCTAACCCACATCCATCACCAAACCAACCATGATATATAAACCAAATTTAAGCAGGATTTACAACATCATTAATTATTGAGAATGACTACAACATATCCAAACTCTAAATATATATATAGGGACAGTTATAAAACTAAATTGACTATTAAAAAAAGTCAGTACCTGATCCACTGTCGACCGACGATCGCACCATCGCAAAGGGTGGGGAAGCATTGTCTGGTGGGGTGTGAAACCGGATCATTTCCTCAAGTTGGCGAAAACGGGCGTTAAACCTTGCCTGACGTTTAGCCTCCTGTTCAGCTGCTTGTCGCGCTACCCGCGCATTGTTCTCAGCCATCTGCTCCGCCACTTGCTGGGCTACCCGCGCATTGTTCTCGGCCAACAACGCATCCATCTCTTCCTTGTGCTTCGCCCTCTCCGCGTCAAGCGCTCTATCAAGTGTGTCTTGTGATATCGTGGAGTGCCTGGAGTTTCCTGACCGTGCCTGTAACGGTGTATAGTATGAGTGTATGGTCCCCCACACAGGCAGATTTGGTCCAGCCATCCGAACCCCACCGGCATACTCAGGCTTATTTCCAATTGCCTGGGCGAATGCGTTGTTTGGCGCCCACCTGACCGTTCCCTCTGTGATGCTAGACGATGCTGCAGGGTCGGTGGGTATAAGCTCATTCATCTTTTCCTGAATGTCACATTAATTATTGAGTCAGTGGGTCGCACAACTGTTAATCGCAAATAATTTATCAAATATACAAGCAAAACAACATATGAAAAGAGAATAGTATACACATCTCTCCTTCACAATATCATTCGGATATCCACCGTTCTTCTTCGTGTGTGACTTGACATAATTTTGTGCACGAGTAGGTTGATGGCCCAAACGTTCGGCCTGCATATAAAATAGGACATACATTTATTTTTAAATATATCAAATGATAACATGTTTACATCTATATATATAGGATAAATTACACACTTACCTCCTCATGTGTCAACCTAGCATAGCTCTTTGATCCGGTGCAATGTGGTGAATCATTTAATGCTCGCAAGCTCTTCATTTTCGCCGCATACTCCTACACAGTTAACACTTTTAATATGTTAATACCAATACAATTACAATTAATGACACTACACAACACTAAGAATTTAACTCATGACCTACCCTATTCTCCTGGGTACACCATCTCTCCAATAAGATATCCAAGTCGACGGCATTGTACTCGCCTAGCGTCTGTCCCCCCAGTCTTGCCCGTACAGTGTCCAGAGTATCTTCCTCGTTAATGGCACAAATTTTCTTAAGATCGTGCCTCCAAGTCCGCAGCTTGGAGCCCATATCCTTAAATGCTTCAGTTTTTACTGCTTCCAAGTTGTACTCGGGTGGGACGAAAAAGTATGCCTGCACAAGTTCAACATTGATAAATTAAAAAAAACCTAAAATATGTGTATATGCATATAGATATAAACACACATATATATTTGCAACTTAGAGCGTATATATACATATATTCATTACGAGTGTTTAACTTATTATTAAAAAACATACCATCAAGGCGTCCCAAATATCCTCCTTGGTACGGTCCGGTACCTTCGTCCAATCGTCCAGTATTCGGACAAAATTTCCGCTCCTAACTATGTCTCCGGTCATCCGTCTAAACCGCACGGCACTAAATCCAACGGGCTGGAATGATGCATTGTACTCCAAAATGATCCGTTTGCCGGGGGGGACTCCCGGCCGCCTGTGCGAATCAAGAATGGTAAACACCTCAATAATGGTGTTTCCTTCAGAATCGGTACCTAACAAATTAAAAATTAGAAAGGTAAGTTATTTCGAATTCAATACTAGGTAACAAGTAAATTAAAACCAAATATGCACGACATTAGAGCATATACACTTATGATCCGGACCTGTTGAGGGCCTAACTGGGTGACAGGAGCAGGGTTGGTGGGCTGCGGGTCATCCGTGGCTTGTGCCCCACCAACCATGTGTTCTTGGGCCTCTATCTCAGTGTCCTCCGGACCTGCTTTGTATTTTTTAATAATGTTTAGAATTCTATGAAGTTGTAGTTGTAGTTAAATATAATTGATATTGCACCAATATAGTTAGAAACTTTCAAACTTTTGAATCTTTAAAAAAACAGTCGGGCGTACTTGCGCTCTGCTGGGTGTATAGCCGCTCGACATCGCCCTCAGAACCTGTCGTAACCCGCTGTATGGGTACAAATCAACCCGATACCCCATGTGGGCCATGCCTGCCCGAGTGTATGGAGCTTGGACAGGGGTCTCCCCTTCCATCGTACCTGGAAGAAGTGGTCGATATCCTTCCTGCATCCCAAGAAGCTGAGCAACGTCTTGTTGCTCCCTGTCATCAAGTTGGCCTGCCGGAGACTCAGGCGACATAGACTGCCGCACTGCGGACGAGCCCCTGCGTGCTTTCCTCTTCCCCCTTGTACTCATGGTACCCTGTGAAAAACACCACAAACCCAATTCATTTCGTATACAATGTATGAAATATTCACTACCTTAAGTATGCATGAATCATAGTGCTACATGAGATATATATCAGATTTTAGCAAATGCACAGCTTAATTAAGTGTGTTGATGTAATGTGCATGTAGTGAACAACTACAATCAAAACATAAATATAAAATTAATTATAGTAATATATATACATACGCTTCAGTTGGATCTAAGTCGTGTCTGATGTATTCGATATGATCTTGTAGATCGTGATCAAAATTTCTGGGCAATATGAGAGGCTCACACTCATGGTAATTGGCACATGAATCTTGATGTCCTTCACCCTGACCAACGTTGTATATGTTTCTAGGCTTGGTCCTTACTGCGCAAGCCCAATCTGGGCACCTATCATCTTGTACGTAAAATACCTGGTCAACTTGTGAAGTTAGTACATACGGCTCATCAGAAACCAGTTCTCCCGTGTGGACAAGGTTTTTGAAGTTGACAAGTACTATACCATACTCATCCACCTTGTACCCCTTGTCCCTCGTGTTGTCTGCCCAATCACACCTAAACATAACATACTTAGTCCTATCGTAATACTCAACCTCAACTATTTCCGTTAACTTCTCGTAGTACGTGTCGCCATCAAGAGTTGGCACACACACCCCGCTGTTCTGAGTCCTCTTTCCAGCATCAGATGCAATAGTGCGAAACAGTTTGCCGTTAACCACATATCTATTGTATCTGACTGCTGCCTCCCTCGGCCCTCTACAATGCATTACCAATTTGTCACCAAGTTCATTCCTGGATCGCTCGTCCAATCGATCGACCTGTGAATATATTACGTACAATGGAAACGCACGGTTACTAGCTTTAGTTGATTTTAAAAATAGCATGCAAATAACTCCGACAATTGCTTTAGGTAAACATCACATCATTCTTACGTAGTCACGGTACCACTCGCAGAACAAGTCATAATGTTGGGTTTCCAACTGAGCCTCTGTTGTTCGTCCCCTATTGCATGATCACCTAAGCGTATCTATGTGCATCCTACAATTCGAAATTATGTTAATTATAATTCAATACGAGCAATATTGTCACAAGTTCATTGAGCATGCAATGTGCCAACAAAAGATCTCGACTTACGTCCGCAATTGATGAAACTCGTCCAAGTTGAACATAATATACCGGTGTATCTGTGTCATTGTGATTCGGTCGAGTCGGACTCGTGTTCCATTTCCCTTTGAACCATCCAGATTTCTTTGTATCCTATTGTGAAAGGTTGGTGTGTTCTCTAAATATCTCAAAAAAAACGTCACCAACTCAGTTGCTATGTAGCCCTCCGCAATGCAGCCCTCAGGAGCCGCTTTGTTGCGCACATTAGATTTGAATACTCCAAGGCTCCTAAATATGAACCAATACATATTTTCAGTTTAGTTAGTACTTGTCATGTATTGGCACCTGAAACCAAAAAATGGAAGAATATCCGTAAACAAATTTTACCTCTCTACCGGATACATCCATCTATACTGTACAGGTCCACCGAGTCGGCATTCACGGATAAGATGCACGACCACATGAACCATGCTCGTAAAGAAGCTGGGGGAAAAACCTGTTCCATTTTGCACAACGTGATACAGATGTCACACTGTAGTCGGTCAATATCCTGTTCGGTCAATGTTGTTGAACATAGGCACCTGAAGAATGTGGACATCTCAACAAGAGGTCTAACCACATTGCTTGGAAGTGATCCACGCAATGCAATAGGTAGAAGCTGCTACATTAGTACATGACTGTCATGACTCTTTAACCCCGATATCGTACGGTCATTAAGTCGTATACAATGAGAAATGTTCGAGGCATATCCGTCGGGCACCCTTACATTTCGTAGCACTTTCAAAAAATGTGTTTTATCATCCTTGGACATCGTGTGGGTAGCTTGTTGAATATAGGTCTTACCATCCTGCGGGTCCACAAATGGATGAAGTGTACGTCTCACGCCCATTTCTTGCAAATCTAAACGGGCGGCGAGGTTGTCCTTCGTTTTCCCTGGAATGTCCAGTATTGTACCAAGTATCTTGTCCATGACGTTTTTCTCTATGTGCATAACATCAAGATTATGCCGAATAAATTATCTTTCCAATACGGCAACCTAAAGAAAATACTTTTCTTCTTCCACACTACATGGCCAGTATTCGTCTTCTGCTTCTTTCCTTTTTCTTTCTCAGCCTCCCTTGCCTGACCGGCGTTCTCATCCCCAAACACCATCCCTTCTAATTGGCTTATGACTTCATCTCCACTTGGCACATCAGGGGCACATTCTAGTTCTACGTTGCCGTCAAATGTGCTTTTGTTTCGTCTCCACGGATGATCCATGGGCAAGTATCGCCTGTGCCCCATATAACACCATTCATGGCCATGTTTTAACCATTTCGACCTTGTCGAGTTCATACAGCAAGGACATGCCTTCTCACCCTTGGTAGACCATCCAGACAAATCTGCGTATGCTGGGAAGTCATTAATTGTTCACATCAATTGTGCTCACATAACAAAATTATTTTTCTTTGAGACGTCATATGTGCGTACCCCTACATTCCATAGTTCTTGTAACTCTTCAATTAAGGGTTGAAGGTAGACATCTATATCCATTCCAGGTGAACTTAGGCCCGGGATAATCAATGATAGTATAAAAGATGTCTATTTCATGCACATCCAAGGAGGCAAGTTGTAGGGTACAACCATTACAGGCCAAGTGTTGTGAGATGTACTCATATTCCCAAATGGATTAAATCCATCAGAGGTTAGTCCAAGCCTTACATTCCTGCTGTCCGCTGAAAACTCCAGATGTAAATTGTCGAATGACTTCCATGCTTCGCCGTCGGCTGGATGCCTCAATACGTCATCCTTAGTGCGGCCTTCTGCATGCCACCTCATAAAGCGTGCTGTATGTTCTGACATAAACAACCTCTGTAGTCGTGGTATGAGTGAAAACCACCGCAACACCTTCACCGGACGTTTCTTGCCCGATGATATGGGTTGACCGCCCTCATCTAAATTGATTGCTTCCATCCATTTAGATTTTCCACATACGGTACATGAATCCAACTCTTTATTGCCCATTCAGAATATCATACAGTCATTACGGCACGCTGGAATCTTCTCATACCCTAGTCCCATGTCTCGTAAAAACTTTTTCGCCTCATATGTATTAACTGGCAGAGTTTCATTACTCTCGGGCAGCAACTGATTGATGAACTCTAGGAAAGCCGAGAAAATCGAGTTACTAAGTCCACCAACGCACTTCAAGTTGTACAGGTGAACAGTCGCACTTAGTTTGCTATGTTTTGTCCCAGTATGAAGTGGCTTCTCCGCCTTTTTAAGAAGGCCGTAGTACTTTAGTGCATCGCCTTCAGCGGCTTCTTCGGTCACAATTTCCTCACTCCCTTGCACTACGGCCTGAGGCTCACAATTGTCTTCCCTAACTACTTCGTGCATGCCGAATAAATCACGCAACATTCCGTGCATGTCTCCACCCTGATTTGCGCATGCACCCACATCTGAGGCCGGGTGATTGGAATTAGACCCGGTATCAGGACCCTGTACATGCTTCTCACCGTGGTAGAACCAAAGTGTGTATTCCGGCATCATTCCTTTTCCCCCTGTCAAGTGGTCGAATACAAAATCCGGCGGTTGGCGCCGGTTATTTCGACAATCCTTACAAGGGCAATAGATGAATCCATCAGGGGTTCTACAGTTACTAACTGCAAACTCCACAAACAATCTACACCCGTCTCTGTATTCCCTCGTACCCCTAGACTTTGTCATCCAACTCTTGTCCATTTTTATCTACGTACATAAATTAGGAATAAATATATAAGACTTAAAAATTGTATACCTAATTTCAAGCACATTCATATATATAAACATAAACCGAAACCTAAATATTTGAACCACATAAAAAATTTAAACCTATATTCTCATATAGGATTAATTAAATTGTTTATGTCCAAAAATATATACATATTCATGCGTACGTATCTACATTCATCCGTACCAAAGTGTGTATTTATAACACTTATCTATTATAATTAATCCAGAAAAACCAATAAAAAAAACAATACTTGATCCAAAATTAAGCATTTTCTTTGGTGGAGACCCTAAACAAATTAATTCTAGCTAGGTTATTTTATAAGGTTGTTCTAATACATCTACCGAGCTAGGTTCGTTATGAGGACCCTAAATACAATAAATCTAGCTTCAATGTCGTTAGACTTTGGCATTAATTAGTAGGTGATGACATGCATGGGTCATACAACTCTTTTGTTTGGTGTATTTATTTATTTTGTATATGATATATATAAAGGTTAAAGGAATTTTGAGTGTATTGCAAATATGGCAAATGTTTTGGTAATATATATTTTTGGTCCGGACGTTTGTTGGGTTATTGACACATTAGATTAATTTCTTTCATATTAATCACAATTTTAACAAAATTCCAACTATTTTTTAGGTAATATAAATTTTAATGCGTTATATTTCAACTTGAACAAGCTATATAAGTTCCTCAAATTAACCAAAACTTTTATCCGTTTTGTATGGTTTTTTTTGTTTGAAAAAATAATATATGTGGGATAGAATTAAGTAAGAATCGAATTGAATATATTTTGCAAGTGTTTTAGGTTATATGTTTAATTATGATTAGATTTGTTAAAAAAACTCAAAACGAAAGTGTGAAAAAAAAATAGTCTAAAAAACAAAGTCATGACTTTTTACTTATTCAATATAGCACGTCTCTTTAAGTTTGACAAGGTTTGCACTTTTGCCAACTCTTTTTCCCGTTAAATCCACGTAATTCGGATTGAATCCTCGCGTTGTGTGACTTTATAACTTACAAATTAATCCATAATGTTTATGGTTAAAAGAATATTAAAAAACTCATTAACTTTGAATATTAATTAAACAAAGTCTTAAACTAAATCTCTATAAATATTATATATCACCACGCACTACACGTACTTAATTAGAAGGTCAAACGATATTGAAATGAATGATAGATTAAAATTGACATAATGTTTTATAAATTCTTTACTAATAAGCCAACCTTTTGCAATTATATTTTCAAACAAAAACCTAGCTAGCATGAGAAACATCATTTTGCATGCATGTGCATATCCAACGTACAATAAGTAATTAATTAATAGATATTCCAAAAAAGAAAAAAAATTTCACCTCAATTAGATGCTCACAAATACTCAATCCAGTGCATTACTGAAACATCATGCGAATATATGACAAAATAAAACATAAAATTTATAAAACAACACAATATTGTGCAATAAAACAATATTATATATAAAATAAATCAATATTTATAGTTATAAAATAAAACTATATATATATACCTGCAGGACAGATGGTGGAGATTGGCGGAGTAGATTCGGCCGGAGAATCGCCGGAGACGGCAACGGCGAAGTGGAGGTGGCCGCCGGAGATGGGGAGTGAGCTAGCTAGAGAGAGTGGTACGTACTGCACGCCAGCAGAGAGATAAAGCTGATCACAGAGAAAATGAAGGGGGAGCTAGAAGAAAATGAGGAAGAGTGAGGGAGGAGATAGAAGAAAATGAAGAAGAAAAAAACTTGCAGGGATGGCGGGGGAAGAGACGAGTGAAAAGCAGGGGAGAGAGGGAAAATCAGAAAAACAAAAGAAAAAAATATCAAGGCAGCTGTGCGTGCGATGGGACGGCCAGCAGGCGCTGGCCTTCCCAACGCACGCTCCTGACGTGGCACATAGGACGTCAGGGATTTCTGACGTGCCACATGTGGCACGTCAGGAATATATATATATATATATTAATTTTAAATATTTATGTTTATATTTTTAAATATCATTCATGCATGTTTATATGTTTATATAGTATTAATTATATTAATACTAATATAATTAATATTTTTCTGTTTTGTATTTCATTTCAGTTCCCATGTATTTGGTTTTATTTGGTGTACGTGAAGAGTGCAGTTAATCTTACCAACAACAATTTAATTTTAACGTGCATGGCTCAAACCTAAATGATATATAGCGTGCATGCATGGTATATATATATATATATATATGTGTGTGTGTGTGTGTGTCAAAACTTTAATATCGTCGATCACCAATATTGTTACTTTAATTATTTTAATTAATGAGATACCAAATTTGGTAGCTAATAATTAAATGAACGAGATCGAGAAAAATGCATGTTATATATATATATATCCTTTAGGTTAATTTGAACCATGCACGTTAAATTAATGTTATATATATATCCTTTTGCATGGTTTTGCTATATATATATATATATATATATATACACGGTATCTCGAGTAAAACATGGCTAACAGTCGGAAATTAGTTAATTTTTTTTTTTAATTTTTGAATGTTGAAATGGGTTACGGTGTTATAAAAGAAAAGTATTAAAGTAATGGTGTTTGTTTTCTAAAAATTAATTTTATTGAATGTTAATTGGGATCGATCATATTGTACAATATTAAATTAACCTGATAATGTTGGGATCATATATATTATATATTATTTATATATATAAAATCTAAATATATATTATAGTTACTGACGTGTCAAAGTGACACGTCAATAATTAATGACGTGTCACTTTAACACGTCACTAACTGTTGACGTGGTATATTGACACGTCAGGAAATTACTGACGTGTCAATATAGCACGTCAATATTTACTGACGTGTCAAATAGTAACACGTCAGTAAATAATAAATTAGTTACTTATTAATTTTAAAATGATGTAAAATTAAATTGAAATTAAATTGGGTTCAGATTTATTGACGTGTGAATTGTGCCATGTCAGTAAGTACTGACGTGTTGAAAACAACACGTCAGTAAATGTTGACGTGCCAAATGTGGCACGTCAGCAAAAAGTTTGTTGACATGCCACTTTTGACACGTCAGCATTTATTGACGTGGCAAAAAAATACTACTGTTTGCCACGTCAAAAAATGGCCTTTTTTTTTTGTAGTGCCAGTCTATTTTTTTTTTTAATATTTTTTTTAAAAAAGTGCATGTGTTTTAGTAATTTTTGTTTAATTCCAGTGAAAACTTAAATGTTTTCGACAAATTGACCGGAGAATAACTTCTTTTATGATCAAAATAAATTATTTAAGCTCTTTGTACAAATCAAATCAAGGCCTTTGTGCATTCCAATTCTGCTTGAGACCAAGAGACATCCTACTCCCTATCGGTTGAAATGGCTTACGAAAGGAAACGAGGTAACGATTTCTAAGCGTTGTCTAGTGTATTTTTCTATTGGAGGTAAATATGTGGATCATGTGTGGTGTGATGTGATCGACATGGATACGTGTCACCTATTGTTGGGAAAGCCATGGAAATATGATAGAGTTGTTCTCCATGATGAAACAAAGAACACGTACAACTTCATGTTTGGTAAAACCAAATTGAAGTTGCTACATATCCCATGGGCGGAGCCAAAACCTTCACAAGGGGATGATCAATCCTTTGTAGCCAAGCAGGAGTTGACGGACAAGGAAAGCGGCATTAAGGGAGAGGTACCGAGGCCGATAAAGGAGCTGTTGGGGAGATCTGTCGACATAGTTGGAGCATAATTACCGAAAGTGATGCCATCATTGCGAGACATTCAACCTCAACTTGATTTGGTACCGGGAACTAATGTTACTAATCATCCGCACTACATCGAAAGTCCTAAAAAGCTTGAAGAATTGGGGAAACAAGTGGAAGAGGTAAACCTTTCAGAGAGTATCGCAATTTTTCATGAAGAAGAGGAACCGTTGGAAGAGGTAAGTCTTTCGGAGAGTTTTGCAATTTTTCTTGAAGAAGAGGAACCCTTGGAAGAGCTAAATCTTTCGGATAGTTTTGCACTTTTTGACGAAAATTCTAAATTTCATGTGCCTAGTAAGAGCCCCGAAGATAAAGTCTTCGATTTTAGTGTTAAGCCAATTGACTATGTTGATTTCATTGGGATAGATGCTATTTTATCAAATTATTCTAACCAAAATTGTGATGAGATCTATATGGTGGAGAAGACTTTTCTATCAAAGATTGAAAGGATCTTTATGAGTTCTTTGGGGATTCTCATGGCTTGTGGGAAGAGCAAAGCACGAGAGAAGCATGACAAGTCTACACAGCAAAGGGGTGTGTGGGGATTTCACGACAAACATCAAGGTACTTCGATGATGAGAAGCGTCACGCTTATTGTGGAATGTTACCTCGTCTTGATCTTGAGGAATGGCGAGTGGAATGAGTTGATTGGGCATCTGAAGGACCGTGGAAAGAACCGGCCGAATTCGAGCACGAATTCTCTCCAACATGGGGAGAATGATGCAGATATAGTTTAGAACGGCTTATCTTATCTTATCCTATTTTACATTTTAGTCTTTTGTTTAAACTAAGTTTCTATGTTAGTTTATTATTCTATCTTATCTTTCAGTCTTTCATTTTGAATTAGGTTCTTTGTTAGTCTTCTATTTGGTCTTCTTTCATAGACTTCTAAACCAACTTTATTTCATTGTTATTTTAGAATTAGGAGTCTTCGGCTATAAATATATGCTTATAGCCTTTAGCAACTCAGATTTGGATTAGTATTGATTTTGTTTAATAAGAATTACTCAGAGTCGAGTTTCTTCATTGTTTTTCCTTAAAGCATAGATAGTTTCTATTGTTTGAGAAGATTTCTTTGATTCTTGTGATAATCTCACAATCTTATAAATATTTACTCCTTCAACTTGCTGTTTTCTTGTTCACCACAAGCCTACGCTGCATCAATATCCATCTTTCGCTTGTGAATGTGAAGAATGAAAAAACTACAAGAAGAACTTATATAGACTTACTAGATGTCACTGGTTTTCATGTGAGCTATTAAAATAAAAATATATTGCGAACCCACCTGGCAAGGTATTGAAATAAGAGAAATGATAGATACACAACTTAAAGACCCAAATTCGACCCAACATTTTTTTTTTTTTATGTGGTCATTTTTTAAAAATTAAAAATTACAAAAATTAAAATTTCTAAAGTACTAACATCCTATGTGGTCACTTTTTTATTTGGTATTTTTTATTTTATTTTTGTTTTAAAAAGAATGGTCATTATTCTGAAGAAAAGTACCATTAAAAAAAATAAAAAATAAAAAACCAAATAAAAAATGACCACATAGGATGCTCTTACTCATAAGTTTTTTTTTAAAAAAAAAAATTTGTTTTAAAAAAAATGACCACATAAGAGAAAAGCTTGGCCAAAATTGTGTCTCTAAGTTGTGTATCTATCATTCCTCTTGAAATAAAGCAGTCATTACATGTGCGCCATTTTCATTGACCAGTTTTGTGTTTGCCATTCATCCTTAGTTGTTGCCTTCATTTTGCTGTTGAGTTTCCTTTTTCCTTTTCTTAATTGTTTTTGGTTCATTCGTGTTATTTTTGTATTTGCTCAGAAAGAGGGGAGGGGGACGGGCAGACACGATATTATTTTTTTCACATTTTTAGAGCATCCATATTGAGCTCTCCAAATAAAAGTTAAATTTGAAGAGAAACACTCACTTTTTTAAATTTGAAGAATCACTTTAAAAATGAACCAAATATCAAACTCTCTATATCCTCATCTATTTTAATTAAATATTATTATTTTCTGATTTTTTTAATTCTTTTTTTGTTCTTGGTAGATGAGAGAGAGAAGGAAAATGAATATATAAGATTAAAAAACTAAATATCATAGATGTTGATGCAGATGTAGAAGATGGTGAAGATGATCCATATCCCTGCCTAGGTTATTATGGATAAGGTTTTCTGGTACCTTAGTTTGTTGTAGAATATCATGAAGATGTCTATCTTTTGAAATGTATTTATACTTAGACATGTTCTAGGTACTTTTGTTGTACATTTACTTATGTGCTATCTGTCGCTCTTTTGACTAGTGTGTTTTCTTATCATGTAAAGTACAATGTAAAAATTTGTTTAATATAGAAGTCATGTTATCAGCTCTCATGTGTGCTCTGAGGGTTATATAAAAAAATAATAATTTATTCCGCTACAAGATTTATAATCTTTGATGATATTGAGGAAGAGATAGTAGTGCTTAGTGGGAATTGGAGATTTCCACTTTCGCCTTTCATTAAGAAAAGTCAGGGCACTACAAAGGCTATTCAAGCTTGATGTGAAGTGTGTAACCCATATACAGTGGCTAGAACCTTCTCAAAGAGAGAAGCTGTGATGATGCTGAGGAGATATTGATAATTTTTATTCCAGTTAAGGTATTCTGGATTGGAGACAGCCTTGCCTACAACATCTGTGATCAGTTGTGGAGGACATGGTTTTGATCCTTCCACCAAGCCCATAAGATCATAGATGCGCAGAATACGGTTTATCTGCGTCACCCAGCTGGTGTAGTTACCAGCATCAAGTTTAAGAAGAGAGTTTTGAGTAGTGGTGGGTGGAACAAAGGTTGAATTGGTTGTTGTCATTGTAGGGATTGAGGTGAAAGATGGCATTGGCTTAGAGAAGCTCTGATACCATGAAAAGTTTGATGGGTTTTATTAATCAAAGTGATGAATTACAAAGATAGAAGTAAGGTGTTTATATACACAACTTTCACCTAATACAGAAACATCTAGAATAACCAAATTTACACCACATCTACTACATTAGATTCTTGCTTGCTGCACAAGTCTTGAGAGGCAAGTGAATCTTTCCTTCTTGAATTGATCTGACTGTGAGCTGTATCGTCATGAGAGGATCCTTGTGATATTCTCAGCAGAGTTCTTTCTCAAGAAGGGATAGTGATTCTCAAAAGTTCTTTCTCTGTCAAGGGCTTTCCATGTTGGTTTTGTATTTCCGCACCACCACTAGTTTTGGTTGTCTGTGATGTGGCGCTCGAGCACACAATGCTTGTGCTCGAGCCCTTACGGGTTTGCGCTCGAGCGCATTAGACTTGCCCTCGAGCTCTTTCGAGCCTGTTATACTTTAACAGAATGTCAGTTTCTGATTGTAAAAAAATATTACTATTGAAATGGTAGTTAAGGGCTATTAAAATCGAACTCTTGAAACAGAGTAATGAAATAAGGAAGACTAGAGTCCTCTTAGAGTCATTCCAAATGTGATATGACATTTAAAATCACCAACCAATGAAAATTCAATAATGATTATCTCAAATTTAATAGTGATTTTAAATGCCACATCACATTTGGGATGACTCTAGGAGGACTTTAGTCTTCCTTATATCATTACTCCTTGAAACAATAGTTTTTAACTGTTAAAAAATGTGACTGTTGGAAAACAGTTATTAATGTAAGAATTCGAATAAAAAAAAAGAAGGAAAAATCCACGTACCTTCCCAAACTATTACTCAATTGACAATGTTTCTCCAAACTTTCAATTGTGACAATGTCCCCCAAAACTACCAAAACAATGTCAATGTCCCACTCAAGGCTAGCAAAAAGATAAAAATGCTCATATATATTCCTCAATAAGACAAAAATACCCTTTAAATGCGCAAAATATTTTTAAAAAAATTAATTTTTTTAAAACGAAAATTTTAATTAAAAAACTTTTTTTTTTTAATAAAAAAGTTTAAAAGCAAAAGGATTTTTTTTTTTAAAACGAAATTTTTATATTTTTAAATTTATATATATATATATATATATATATATATTATTTTTTTTTTTTTTTCAGTTTTAAGTTTTTTCTAGAAGTTCTAATATTTTTTTTTTTTATTTTACTAAGGGTAGTTTCGTGATAGGAGGGACATTGACAATATTTTAATAGTTTGAGGTGGATATTGTCACAATAAAAAATTTAAGGAGACATTGTTAATTAGATGTTAGTTTGAGGGGTGTGTGAAATTTTTCCAAAAAATATATCTATTAGAAGAGAAGTAGTACATGTAAATAATAAGCCCGTCGCTCTCCCTGATGTTAGGTGTAAAGGCGCATTTAAAGAGTCAATGCGACGATTCTAGAATAAAAGAAAAACAATCATTTTTAAAGCATAAAAATAGAGGGAACGTTTAAATTTTTAGATTGGAAGAAAATTTAATTTTCATGAAATAATTTCAACACAAATATATCTTTTAAGAAAAAAATACATATAACCCCCCTAAACTATACACTTTGGCATTTTAACTCCTAGGCTTTAAAATGAGACATATAACCCCCATGAAGTTTCATATCTTAGCAAAACACTACATCCGTTTCTATTTGCAGTTAGTTTGGATGGAAAAAATTTTCTATGCCCAAAATACCCTCAATATATTTCACTTTCCCTCTCTTTCTCTCTTCCCAAACGTTAATCCATCTTCTTCTCTGTTTACTTTTCTCTCTTCATCTTCTTCTTCTCTCACATTCTCCTCTGCAAATCACATATTTTTTCCCACTGCCGACAGACCCCTCCCCTTGTCCTTTTCTTCTTTTTCCTTCTCCTTTCTTCTTCCCCACGCCCACTCCACCTGCTTCCTCCCATTCTCTCCCTTTTTCTATAAGCAGAATCAGAGAGTGGGATTAGGAGAGAAAAATTGAGAGGAAGGGGAGAACGAGACAGATTTCAGAGAGATAGAGGAAGAGGTAGCGTCGTGGGCAGTGTTGATTCACTGAAGGGCTATTATCCACTGAAGGGTTACATATGAATTGGGATTGTTGGTTCAACACTGCAGCTACAAATTTTGGTTCTCTGTTTTGTCAAAGAAAATTTTGGTTCTCTGGTTCTGGTTCGGCAAGGATGGTTCTTATATCCTTCTCTTTTCTAACAAATCCACTCCAACACCAAACAAAATAGGGATAACCCAGCAACATCAAACAAAATAACCCAAAACCTCAATGGGTTTCCTCAACCTCAACGCCCAGAAAACAGCATTTCCCACGACGCCCTCCACCCAGAAAATTTTCCCCCGCTCCTCTCTCTCGACGACGCCCACTGAATGACATCACTATCGGCCATTTCCATCCACCACATCCACCCACAAATAAATGAACAAAAAGTATTTCGGAGGAAATCTCTCTGAAATTTCCGTCCAAACCAAAACTCAACCAAACACTACAGTCCAAACCAAAACTCACCCAAACCCAACATACCCAGAATTCAGCCATGGCAGAGAACAGAAAATCAAACCCAACCCGTCCAAATTTTAATCAACAACAAACCCAATATTCAATACCCACAGGCTGAGGACGTCGGAATTCACCACGGCTGGGTGTGGGTGTTCTTCTTTATTGATTTTCTGGGCATTCTTTGGTGAAGCAAGAGACATTTTCCAGGCTGGTCACGGCAGAGACCCAGGCGCTGGCCGTGACCCACGCGGGTCTGGTGGACAGACCCAACGGAGACCCAGTCTCCCTCAACGCTTGGTTCTCTGGTTCGGCAAAGAGGAGAGAATGAAGAAGAAAAGGAAGAAAAGGAAGAAGGGAGAAAGAAAAGGAAGATGCGTTCTCCGGAGGGTATTTTGGGAAGGATAAATATGAGATAAGTGATTTCGGTCCAAATTGACGGATAGAATAAACGGATGTACTAAATTGCTAACTTCTGATAGTTGAGGGGGATTTTGTGTTTCATTTTAAAGTTTGGGGGTTAAAATACCAAAGTGTGGATAGTTCGTGAGAGTTATATGTATTTTTCCTTAATCATTATTAAATTTTGATATATTAATGAGTTTAAAACTTATCTTACATTTGAAAGGACTAAAGAAAAGACTTTAGTACTATTTTTAGCATTACTCATTGTTTAATAGTTTGAAATTGTTTAAGATGAGTTTTTTTGAATAAACGACTGATGTTATTCAATAAAATCTGCGAAAATACAACATCTACAGTGTATAATAAGCTCTAAATACCAAGACCTAAAACAGCTCTAAACAACAAGAGCAGATTGCTCTAAAACAACTATATCGTGGACAACCTCCAGGACTTCTTCCATCCAAATTCTATCAACCCCCGTGATTTTTGCTGCCCTTGCCAACCCATGAGCTGCTTTGTTTGCTTCACGTCGTACATGTTCCGTTCCCCAGCTCCTAAATCCCGGCAAAATAGCATGGATATCTTCAATAATTTGACCAAAGTTACACCAATTTGCCCCTCCTCTAATTGCTTGGACCATTGTTTTGGAATCTCCTTCCAACATAATGTTTTGGAGCCCCAAATCTCGACAAAATTCCATGGCACAAAGAGCCCCCATCGCCTCCGCCACTGTAGGATCTGGACGGCCTTCTACGGCAAGACATGAAGCTGCACACACCTGTCCCATGAAATCTCGAACGATGATGCCCACTCCAATACGCCTAGAAGCTGGTTTCACCGACATGTCCCAATTTGCCTTGTATGTGTCATAAGCTGGCACTGTCCACCGCATAAGAGGTGCAGTCTCGTTGGGTGCTATCACGTTCTTGTCCTCCTGCTGCTCAATAGATTTTTCCCATAGTTGCCATTGTGCCACAGCCTCTTTTGCCTCCGCCTCAAGGTGCTTGAAGAGACCACCATGTGTGACTTCATTTCTTCTCTTCTAGATAGCCCGAGCAGTGCAGGCAAATATTCCCATCTCTTACGTGGAGCACCTGCAAGATAAAAACTCAAAGATTTCAAGAAAGCCTTCCTCAATACAAGCACATTTCTGCATCGACCTATGGCTTGTGCTCTATACATCTTGCGCTGCTGGGCAGAACCAGAGCGCATTGGAAACTGTTTCGCTTTCTCTAGTGCAAAAGATACACGTTGCATCCTCCAACACCCCTCTACCTTTAAGGTTTGCTTTTGTGGGGAGAATATTATTACATGCCCTCCAAATGAAAACCTTCGTAGCATTAGGCACCCTCAAACCCCATATAGTCTTCCAAATATCTTTGAGCCCCGATTGATTTGAGCCTCCACCACAAATTTATGCATTTCTATCAAGCTCCAAATAGTATGCACTTCTCACCGAAAATTCTCCTAAGCTTGTAAACTTCCATATTAACCTATCATGCTTGTTATATCTGCTCAGTGGCAGTCCACAAATTAATTCAGCTTCCTCTTCCCAAAATATTTCCTTGATGAGAGGAATATTCCACCTCGAAGATGATGGCTCAATCAATTCACAGACCTTTGCTTCTCTTGGGAGGATCCGGCAAGGAGATTGAATAGTATAAGAAGATGGAGTTGGAATCCATTTGTCCCCCCAAATTGACACTGATTCTCCATTCCCAATACACCAAATTAATCCTGCAAAAAACAAATCCTTAGCTGCAAGTATGCTCCAAAGACGGTCTACTTCCCACTTTTGCCTCCTTGAGAGTACCCCTTGGAAAATACTTGGCCTTAAGAATTTTGGAGGCCAAACTGTCCGGCTGATTTATTAATCTCCATAATTGTTTAGCGAGTAGTGCTTTATTAAAAGCATGGAGATCTCGGAAGCCCAAACCCCCTTGAGACTTTGCACGGCCCATTTTTTCCCAGCTCATCCAATGTATTTTCTTTTCATTCTCCTTATGCCCCCACCAAAATTTCTGCATAATGCCATTGATCTCTTTACATAAGGCTTTTGGGAGCAAAAAAATGCTCATGCTATACGTGGGGATACCTTGAACTACGACTTTGAGTAAGATCTCTTTTCCAGCTTGTGAGAGGAGCTTCACCTTCCAATCCGTAACCTTTCTCCTGACTCTCTCTGAGAGGCTCTGAAATTCTCTAATTCGAGACTTTCCCACTAAAGCTGGAAGCTCCAGATATTTATCATACCTTTGGGTGACTGGCACCCCTGCCAAGCGAGTGATGAGTTCTTTAACCTCCCTTCCTGTATTACGACTGAAAGAGATGGACATTTTATCCCTATTCAGCCGCTGGCCCGATGCCTCCTCATACCCTTCCAATATTAGTGTCAGTCGTTGCCAATCCTGTGCTGTGGCTTTACAAAAGATAAGGCTGTCGTCCGCAAAAAATAAGTGATTCAATCTCGGACCCCTTGGTGATGTAGGAACTCCTCGGAGACTTCCATTTTGTTCAGCATGTAGGAGTTGAGTACTCAGTGCCTCAGCGCACAAAATAAACAGATATGGGGCAAGGGGGTCCCCTTGCCTGATACCCCTTGTTGGCTGGATGTTGTTGTGCAAATTTATTTAACTCGCAAGTGCACGAATCAATTGTAGTTAATGGATTGCAAGTGCGAGGTCGAACCCACAGGGAATTGTATTCTTGAAAGCAATTTTAAATCTAAATTAATTAAACCCTAATCTAGTTCCAAATTTTTGAGAGATTTTTTTGTTTGAATGAAAAAACAAAAGCATGAACAATTTAAAGTGATTAAAATCTTATGACGAAGCACTAAGGTTTCGGAATCCGCACTCACAAATTCATAACAACATAATTTCATGATCTATAATATTCTCCAAAGTTCTCACATATAAATCTTAAGTTTGTTTTACTATTGCTTCAAAGAATTAATCAAAAGATCCAATGTATCCATTCATAACCCGAATCACAAAAGAAATCCAATATTCGATAAAATCATTAACTGTATCCGTAAATCACAAGAAAATATCCAATCTTTATCAAAACATCAATTGTATCCAGAGAATAAATCACAGGAGAAATCCAATTTTTAACAAAGAAAACCAAGCAATCAATTATATTGAATAATCTTAAATCATCAAGTATATCCTTGAATCACAAAAGATATCCAAGAGTTATTCAATCCAATTGATTAGAAGTAAAACAATAGAGCAATTAAACCATTAAATTGGGAAATATTACATACATGAAACAAAGTTGCTAATCATAAGTGAGGCTTCATCTTCAACCTTAGTTGAAGGTTTAGCCTCTCATGTTATTGAAAGACAAAACAAAATTGATTGAATTCATAATGTAAAATCGAGTACTTACAAATAAGAATCACAAAGTAGAAATTCAAAAGTTAGGAAAACCTTAAACTCTCTTCTTTCTCCTCTGCAATCTTCAAATTCGTAGTCCCCTCAACTAATCTGATAATTCCCTATTTATAGACCTAAAACTTAGGGTTTTACAAGTTGAAATCGGATACAATTCGTCCAGGTTTGTACCATTTAATTACGGGACGATTTTGGAATAGTAAACGTCCGAATTAGCAAAATCCTATTTCACAATGAATTGTATTATTTTGAGTTCGCTTTCCAATGCCACTTGAATCACCTCAATCGGATATGTGAGCGAAAAGTTATGGTCAAAATACTGAGACGTGTAGAATCTGAATTTGAATCCAATTCGAAATTTTATCCAATCTTATCCTTAATCCGATTTACCCATTTCTTGGATTTGGTTAAACTTAACCATATCATCTAGGTCTTCTCAAAGTATGTTTTCTTCCAAAAAGTAGTTTTTTTCTTCAACACCTACAAAATATTAAAAACACAAAACTAACACAGAACATCAGATAATAACACAGCTAAATGATTAACACAAGTAAATTAAGGGGTCCAAATATGCAATATTTGGCACACATCAGATGTTACCTTCTGGATTCTCGTTAATGATAATTGAATACCTCACCGAAGAGATGCACTTCATGATAAGGCCAATCCACTTCTCACCAAATCCCATTCTTCTCATGACCCCCTCCAAAAAACACACTCTAGCCGATCGTACGCCTTGCTCATGTCTAATTTAAGAGCCATATATCCTACTTTCCCCCACATCCTGGAATGCATAGAGTGCATAGTTTCATACGCCTCTAGCACATTATCCGAGATGAGTCTTCCCGGGATAAACGCACTTTGATGAGGAGAAATGATTTCATTAAGAATCACCTTTAATATGTTTGCCATTGTCTTTGATATAATTTTATATAAAACGTTACAAAGACTAATAGGTCTAAATTCTGAAACCTTAGTAGGATTATTCTTTTTTGGTATCAATGCAATATGGGTAAAATTTACATCATCATTCAGCGTACCCAACTCAAAATTTTTTTTAACAAGAGTACATACCTCCTCTCCAACGGTGGAGCAATGATCATGGTAAAAACAAGCAGGCAGACCATCCGGTCCTAGAGCTTTTTGGCCACCCATTTGAGTAATTGCGCCGCAAATTTCCTCCCTTGTGACCTCCCGCTCCAGCTGCTCATTTATGCTTGTTGTAACCCTCCTTTCCAACCCATCGAGACACTCCCTTCGACCCCTTGGATTAGATGTAGAAAATAAATTCTAAAGATAATCCGTAAAGGCTCCGGCAATATCCACAGTGGAGCATAAAATTCCCACTTCATTTTCAATACGAACAATTCTATTCGTTTGACGCCTTTGTTTTACACTAGCATGAAAAAAACTTTGTGTTTTTATCTCCATTTTTCAGCCAGTGTTCTTTTGCCCGCTGTCGCCACTGCAGCTCCTCCTTTTCAATTAATTCATTCACCTCTTGCTGCAACATATTAATCTTCTCCTCCTCCGGTTGAGTCTCAACCATTTGTAAATTCTTCAACTGCTTCGTTTGCTTCTGTATTTACTGATTAGCCTGCCCTTTCTCATTAATCTGCCACCGTTTGATTACCCTCTTGCACTTCTCCACTTTAATTGAGAAAGACTGCCATGGATTGGACCCCGAGCTATTTACCCTCCATACCGATTTTATTAAATTTTTGTGGCTTGGCTGTTTTCCCCATCCAGCTTCATAACAAAATCTCTTTTCTGCTCTCCTTTGGCTGCGCATTGATAAATGGAGCTGTACAAGAATTGGGGCATGGTCTGAATTTCGGTTTGCCAATACCTTCACTCTATAGTTTTGAAATGATTTCATCCAATTTTGGTTAGCAATAGCTCTGTCCAATCTCTCCATAATGAAGTGCCCATTCTCCCTCTTGTTGCTCCAAGTAAACTTTGGGCCCACAAATCCCAAGTCATAGAGTTGGCACGTCTCCATTGCTTGTTGGAAAGCCCTTATCTGCCATCTAGGCCTTTTATTTGCACTCACCTTCTCCGAATCTGCTAAAATTTCGTTAAAATCCCCCACACACATCCAATCATTGCATGACAATGAATGGAGATGCGTAAGGAGATTCGAGGATTCTTTTCTTTTTGACGTGTTGGGATTGCCATAAAATCCAGTTAAGGTCCATGCACTACAAGAATTTAGGTCTTTAGGGGCGACTCTAAAAGTCCTAAAGTGGACGCTGTTGACAACAACGTCGACTTTTCGACCCTAAAGATGTCGACGCTAATAGTCCGACCCTAATGATCAAATGCGTGATTATCAGCGTCCACTTAAAGTCGACCCTAATGATCACTTTTAGCGTCCACTTTATCGACCCTAAAAGTCGAAATGTTTTGACCCTAAAGATGATGTAAACGGAAGCCAACCATTAGCGTCCACTAAAAGTGGACGCTGATAGTTAACCATTAGCGTCCACAAAGTGGACCCTAATGGTCCTAAAAAAATTTTTAAAAAAATTAACTATCAGCGTCCAAACCAAAGTGGACGCTGATAGTTAATCATTAGCGTCCACAAAGTGGACCCTAATGGTCCAAAAAAATTAAAAAAAAAAAATTAACTATCAGCGTCCAAACCAAAGTGGACGCTGATAATTAACCATTAGCGTCCACAAAGTGGACCCTAATGATCCTAAAAAATTAAAAAAAAAAATAATCTGCGATCGATCGCAGTACCAGTAGGTTTTCGACATTTTGCGATCGATCGCACTTGGAGTGCGATCGATCGCAAAATATAAAAAACCTACTTGAAAACCCTCTGGTACTGCGATCGATCACACTCCAAGTGCGATCGATCGCAGAACCAGGGAACACTATAAAGGAAGAAAACCAATAACATCTCAAAGATTTCATCCAATTAAAAGGGGTAAAGAAAAGGAGGGTATCTGAAGGCTTAATTATCATAGTTTTTACTCTTATTAACTTATGTAGATTTCTATGAACAGACTCGAACATTAAAAGCGGAAGAGATTTGGAAGAAATCAACTTCTCTAAAGTTTCAAACTTTAATGAGCATTTTTCTAGCGCCAGTAGATGGTAACTAAATAAACTTCAAGCATAAGTTACATTTTATGATTCCACAGCAGCTGAACAACTAGAAGTCATGAGCAATAAGAAATATAGCTCCTAACTTTCAAATACACAAACTGATCATTCCAAAAATTGACCCAAAAAGCGTACACCCAACCTCCAAGAAGCAAAATGAAAGAAGATCTTTGTATTTAAGAGGCAGCTGCTTTTCTGGAGGGTAACCTCAAACGAAGCACCCCAACCTGGGCTACCTGTCTCTTCATTATTAGCCATCCTAAAAAATATCCCTCCTGCACACAATAATACAAGTCTGAGATACACAAAGTTATTACAAAATCACTAGCTAAATTATAATACATATTCCAGCAGAAACACAAAGCTTGATACTCAAGACCTCACAATATATTTTTAGTACCCTCAAGTCCTCTATTTTAACCCTAAAATTGTGCTTATAAAGATCTCCAAAAAACCTTAACATTATGTCCAAATCAGCATAAATTGTTGCTCGAAATCCAAAAATTCCAACAATCATATTGGGTATTACCTCTCCAAGAAATTAAGAAAACCAATCTCCTAAAATCAGTTTACAACAACCTTTGAAATCTTCCTGTGAGCTCCTGTTTGGCCAGAAATCTAAAGCCTGAGAAGTGAGAAAGGGAAACTTGTTTTATTAGAATCAAATGATCACCACATAGACAATAGGCCTATTCATGTAAACAGCAAATTATCTCACTCCATACAAAGACATAAAACAGAGTACTTGTACCAAAAGAAGGAAAAATTCTGTTATCGCTAGAATAGGGTTTCAAAAACACACAAAAAAATGAAATAAGTTATGAACTATTCTAGTATTAAATGGAACTAACTTCCATTTTCTCACTGATTGCAGAGTGTTCTTCTAGTTAAAGAAATGTAAATCATGTTGGCCTTAAACTGATTAATTGCAATGCTTTTGTATTGCTTCATCATGTCATCATAGCACACATTGAGCATATAAATTACCTTGCACTCATTGTTAAACAAGTATTTAACTCAATCCTTCAGCACCATGAGATGACCAGACATGTTTGCTAAATTCTTCAAGTACCAAAATTTTCATAATCACAAACAACAGGGTATATTATGAAAGCTGGGTTGGTAATGCCAGGAATTCTATTGCCTAGCACTAACCATAGATTCTTATGCTTGCTACAAGGATCAAAACGAGAAAGCAAAGAAATGGATCCAAAAGCCCATCTATAATAGTATTCTCTGATCACCATAATCATATAGTTAATGTGTGTTTTAACAATAAACGACATATATTTTATTCCTAGACAAAAATTAATGCTAAAACATAATGACCACAAATGCTAGAAGCCATATATTCAAGACAAGACAAGAAAAGGCAATTATTACCAGAAATTTCCACCTCCTTGTCGTTCTTGCAAAAGACAAGACCTGATCAAGGTGTCAATTGGTGATCCCCTAAGAGCATTTCCAAGCTCTTTACATGTCTAGAGGATTAATCCCCCTCGGGTAAATATTAGTAACTGCTCTAACATCTCCTACACTTGTACACACCCTGCAATCAGATCCAGAATATATCAGAATACCAAACCCAGGGATTCAAACATGAATTGGAAAGAAAGGAAATTAGAAGAAAAAAAAAAAAAACTGCATGCAAAGGTAAAGAAAACCCAACTTCAAATTTTATATTTTCTAGTTTTTTTTTTAAATTGTTTTAGATCCAGAAAGTTGGCGCATATTAATTTAAGAACAGAGATCACGGACGCTATTCAAACTCCAACTTGAAACAGGTCCCAAATTCGAGTCCTTTTCTCACAATTTCACGGCCAACAAACACAACCATTTAACATACATATATACAGCCCCTAAATGCGAGACGAATTTAAATTCCAAGCCCTAGAAATTAATGATCATGGATTCAAAATCTACGAGAACAGAAATCAGATACAATCAAATTCATACACCAAACAAGACGAAATCCCCACAAAATTTTTTATCATTGAATCCATGAATTTTTTTTTAAAAAAGGGATTTTGAAGGAATCAGAGACGAAAAAACAAATACCTGCCTTTCCTCGGAACTCTGAGAAAGCCGAAGAACGAAGAAAACCCAAAAAATGGAAGAAAAAATAAATAAAACCAAAAATAGAAAAGAAAAAACAGCCAGCGAGAGAGAGGGGGGAAGAATTCACACTAAAAGAGGTAAAAAAAGTCCATGTCATGAGCCCTTTTTTGATCCAAATAACTTTCTGTCCTACACTTGAAGTCATACTTTTCAATATGTGTCCAAGCCTTGAGAAGCACTGGGTAAATAACCAAAATTACTGGAGAAACATACAATTATGAAACAGATAAGGCTCCCTAGTAGAATTAGCAACTGTTACCTTAAATCCCAGCCTCAAGGCAAAATCGGGGTGTGGAACTCAAAGGCAACAGAGTATTATAAGATTTTCTATCGTATTCAGAGGCTGCTTTTGACAACAGTAAGTCTTCCATAAAAAGGAAAGGCAATGGTTGGGAAGAAATTTGAGATATAGAAGAAATAATTCCCTGTCTAAAAGTAAAACTCCAGGAACCAGATTTGAATTATCGTGAAAGAGGACTTAAAGGAAGTGTGGGACAATACACCCACCAAGAGGATTGCAATCGACTCTCTTAGGGATTTCAAACCACTGGATTGGTAACAAAATTATCTGTCTAATCCCTATCCATCCATCCTTAGACACCTTTGTCAAATGGGAGACAGAATCAATCAGCAATGCCTTTGTCAAATGGCATAGCTGAAATGGGTCCGAAACAATGACCATGGAACTCATCAAATCTTGAAATAGCAGTAGAAACCAAATGACAAAATCTGGTTTCCATTTTGTCATTTACAAGTTCCAACGCAAAGAGTTTGAAAATGTCCATCATAATATATCTAAAGTATGGAGTTTCCCAAAATGGGGTATCAACGATTCCAAGGTTGCTTTGGATTCAGGCCGAGGTTTTTGTTTCTGTCTAGGTGTTATGTCGATGGGTAACTTAGAATATACCAAATGACAAAATCTAATGCGAAAAAAATGGAAGGAAAGAAAGATCGACAGAAACGAAAATACGTACGACGGTTTCGGGGCGGGCGTTCTGGCGGAGACGAGCTTCGAGCTCGGGGTTGCGGGTGTTGGTGACCTGCATGACGCCGTAGCCGATGATTCCCGGAACGACGCCGCATATGGTGGCGAAGGCAAGGAAGAATGGCTTGGACTCCTTTGTCCTCCTCACCAGCCACCTCCACGCCTCGCTCTTCTCAAACAGTATCGACATTCTCAATCTCTGCAACTCTATTTCGTCCCTCTTCGCTGCTCAAGGACCTCAACAAACTATTATATTACTATTTGGGCCTTTCTTGGTTTTTGATTTTGATTTTATTTAGGGCTTGGGTTTTCTTACTCCGGTGGCCGAAGACCTCGCCGGAGTAAGAGAGAGGGTGAGCTAGGGAGAGCAGCTGGAGAGAGATCGAGAGTGAGAGTGATGAGGGAGCTGAGTGCTTTTGAGGGAGGGGAAAATTTTAGGGATTTTCGTGTTTTCGAGCGTTTGGGGAAAATTTTTGGTTCGAAAATTTCAGAAACCGCGCCAGGCGCAAATATTTTCTATTAAGCCTCAATCAGCGGCGACATTGCTTAGTCGCTGCTATTTAGGGTAATTTTATTTTTTTAAAAAAAAAAATTTTACTTAGAATTTTTTTAAAATAATTTTAAGTTTAAATGTAGGGTAAATTTGAAATTCTATAACAATTTTAAGGGTATAAAAGACATTTTCAAGAAAAAAATACTATTCACAAAATATTTTTTTCTATAAATGATTAATAGCTTAATTGAATGTTTATAGTTCAAATGATCTAATTCACTAGGATCGATCAATATAAAAGACATTTTCAATAAAAAAAATACCATTCACACGATATATATTTTTTTTTATAAATAATTAATAGCTTAATTGAATGTTTACAGTTCAAACGAACTAATTCACTAGGATCGATCAGATGTTTGATCGATCATTTGATTCTATCACGATCAATCGAACAAATTCAGTAGGATCGATCGAATGTTTGATTGAACATTTGATCCTATCACGATCAATTGAACTAATTCATTAGGATTGATCGGATGTTTGATCGATCATTTAATCATATCACGATCAATCGAACTAATTCACTAGGATCGATTGGATATTCGATCGAACATTTGATCGTATCACGATCAATCGAACTAATTTATTAGGATCGATCTCAATCGAACTAATTCATTAGGATCGATCTCAATCGAACTAATTCATTAGGATCAATCAAATGTCACGATCAATCAAATTAATTCAGTAGGATCGATCGGATGTTCGATCAATCATTTGATCCTATCTCGATCAATCGAACTAATTCACCAAGATCGATCGGATGTTTGATCTATCATCATTAATCAAACTAATTTATTAGGATCGATCAGATGTTTGATCCTATCACGATCAATCGAACTAATTCATTATGATCGATCTCAATCGAACTAATTCAATAGGATCGATCAAATATTTGATTGATCATTTGATCCTATGACAATCAATCAAATTAATTCAATAGGATCGATGTTTGATCGATCATTTAATCATATCACGATCAATCGAATTAATTCAATTTCAATTGTTTCAATCATTTGATCTTATCACGATCAATCGAACTAATTCATTATAATTGATCGGATATTCGATCAAACCTTCAATTTCAATTGTTTAAAGTTTAATCGATCATTTGATCCTATCATGATCGATCGAACAAATGCAGTAGGACCTAACGGATGTGTGAACAAACCTTAATTTGTTTGAAGTTTGATCGATTATTTGATCCTATCATGATCGATCGAATATCCGATAATTTATATAAAATAAATAATGACATATTATCGGAGGTAAATTTTTGGGAAATAACATTTTAACGCCAAATCCTAATGGAAGGAGATATTGCATCAAATTATAAGTTCGATGAGTCAAATATTAAATATGTTTTTATTATTAAAATATTAACAACAAATTTAAATTTAATAAATTTTTAGTATAATAGATCATTAATGTGATATTTATCTTATAATTAATTATTAGCTTAAATTTTATTTTTTATTTTTTTATTTATTTTTCTACTTACTCTTTAGCGTCCACAAAGTCGACCCTAATACTTTAGTATCAAGGGCGACTTTCAAAGTGGACGCTATTGGTGATTAATTTTTTTTTTTTTTTTTTTACCTACTCTTTAGGGTCGACTTTGTCGGCCCTAATAGTTAACTATTAGGGTCGACTTTGAAAGTCGACCCTAATGATGAGTCTTTAGCGTCCACTTTTAGTGGACGCTATTGGTGATTAATTTTTTTATTTTTTTATTTTTTTTATTTTTCTACCTACTCTTTAGGGTCGACTTTGTCGACCCTAATAGTTAAGTATTAGGGTCGACTTTGAAAGTCGACCCTAATGGTGAGTCTTTAGCGTCCACTTTTAGTGGACGCTATTGGTGATTAATTTTTTTTTTTTTTTTTTTTTTTTTTTTTTCTACCTACTCTTTAGGGTCGACAAAGTCGACCCTAATGGTGAGTCTTTAGTGTCCACTTTTAGTGGACGCTATTGGTGATTAATTTTTTATTTATTTATTTTTTTAATTTTTCTACTTACTCTTTAGGGTCGACTTTGTCGACCCTAATAGTTAAGTATTAGGGTCGACTTTCAAAGTCGACCCTAATGGTGAGTCTTTAGCGTCCACTTTTAGTGGACGCTATTGGTGAGTAATTTTATTTTTTTATTTTTTATTTTATTTTTCTACCCTACTCTTTAGGGTCGACAAAAGTCGACCCTAATGGTTAGTCTTTAGCGTCCACTTTTAGTGGACGCTATTGGTGATTAATTTTTTTTTATTTTTTTTTTCTACCCTACTCTTTAGGGTCGACTTTGTCGACCCTAATGATGAGTCTTTAGCGTCCACTTTTAGTGGACGCTATTGGTGATTAATTATTTATTTATTTATTTATTTTTCTACCTACTCTTTAGGGTCGACAAAGTCGACCCTAATACTTAACTATTAGAAAGTCGACCCTAATGGTGAGTCTTTAGCGTCCACTAAAAGTGGACGCTATTGGTGATTAATTATTTATTTATTATTATTATTTTTTTTCTACCTACTCTTTAGGGTCGACAAAGTCGACCCTCATAGTTAACTATTAGGGTCGACTTTCAAAGTCGACCCTAATGGTGAGTCTTTAGCGTCCACTTTTAGTGGACGCTATTGGTGATTAATTTTTTTTAATTTATTTTTTTAATTTTTCTACCTACTCTTTAGGGTCGACAAAGTAGACCCTAATAGTTAACTATTAGGGTCGACTTTCAAAGTCGACCCTAATGGTGAGTCTTTAGCGTCCACTTTTAGTGGACGCTATTGGTGATTAATTTTTTTTTTTTTTTTTTTAATTTTTCTACCTACTCTTTAGGGTCGACTTTGTCGACCCTAATAGTTAACTGAAAGTCGACCCTAATGGTGAGTCTTTAGCGTCCACTTTTAGTGGACGCTATTGGTGATTAATTTTATTTTTCATTTTTTATTTTATTTTTCTACCCTACTCTTTAGGGTCGACAAAGTTGACCCTAATAGTTAACTATTAGGGTCGACTTTCAAAGTCGACCGAAAGTCGACCCTAATGGTGAGTCTTTAAGTGGACGCTATTGGTGATTAATTTTATTTTTCTACCCTACTCTTTAGGGTCGACAAAGTCGACCCTAATAGTTAACTATTAGGGTCGACTTTGAAAGTCGACCCTATTGATCTTTTTCCCGCCTCTTGAATAATTCCCGCGTATATATTAGGGTCGAGTTATTAGCGTCCACTGTAGAGTGGACGCTAATATTCATCTTTTGGGTCAGCTATTAGCGTCCACTTGGATGTGGACGCTAATACTCAACTATTAGGGGCGACTTTCAAAAGTCGCCCCTAATAGTTGAGTATTAGGGCGACTTTATATAAGTCGCCCCTGATGAGTCAGTTTCTTGTAGTGATGGTTGTGCCCCATATTCGCTTCTTATTATGGCATTGATGTGACGGCGACTGTAATTTTGGATTTCAACCACTCCATCATCTTTCCAAAAGAGAGCTAGACCACCACTCTTTCCCACATAGTCAACCACAAATACGCTTCCAAATCCCAATTGATATTTTATATGTTCCACCCGAGAAGCTGTAAGTTTGGTTTCCATAAAGAAAATCAAACTGGGTTTCTTTTCCTTTACCAAGTGGCAAAGGTCGCAAACTGTCCGGAGGTTCCCAAGCCCCCGGCAGTTCCAACTGAGTATATTCATGGCTCTTGGCGGGGCTGAGCACCAGCCGCCGCCATCAAAATTTTAGTATTTCTTTCGCCCTCCATTACCTTCTTCCCTTTTTTCCTTTCTTTCTCCTTTTTCTCTAGATGTCCACCATCATCTGCATTCCTTTTCCCCAAAGCTAGTAAAATATCAGTCCTTGCAGTAACATCTCCCTGCTTCTCTCATGCTCATTTTTTCCATGAGCGGAGTGACGCACTCCTTGAAACTGCCAGCCCATTTCCATCCCTTGGTGATAGTTGTTTGCAGCCCACGTGATAAGAAGGCCCAAAGATCTCCTTTGTTGGTGAAGAAACTGCATCCACGTAAACTGCTTCTGACGTGGCTTGATGGGTTTTATTTCCTGTAATTTCGTCCATATCCAGCATTCCATCCCCACCTTGTCAGTTCTGCTCCCACAAGTGCATTCCTCCGCAAATCTATCCCTTGTACCCCACGTTTTTTCCACATTGAGAAGTAACGGACATGCTCCTTAAATTCCCTTGATCACCGTGCGTTTCCTTCTCTGGAATATTTCGCATTAAAGTATCACACTGCCCACCAGGGAAACCACCCGATGCAGCTCCAGGAAAATTAGCAGAATTTAATGAAATCCCGCCATCTTCGCTCTGTGTTTCATTCCTTTTCTGGTGTCCGTTATTATCTGTTGTTGTACCCCTCGCCGGCCGGAAAACCGCTGGCCGTGACTCCGACGCAGAGCCATGAAAGCTGTCCTCTTCATGGAAGAAATCGTCTTTGCTGTAGTTTTCCCTTCTAGTCTCCGAACGCCTTTTGGGCGAACCCGCACGCAACCACGGCCCATACTCCGGTTCCTTTGGTTTTCTATATTTCCAACGTAATTCCTCATTCACACATCCCCCAGCTCCATGGCGGATAACCCCACAATGGAAACAAAACCTGAGTACCTTTTCATATTGGAAAGGGATCCACAAAGTTTTATTCTTCAGTTTAAGTATTCTCCCTCTCGGCAAAGGTTTTAGGACATTCACTTGGACTTTCACACGTAAAAATTTGCCCCATCCAGTGCCATCTTCATCCGTGTCGACATCTTCCACCACTCCGATAATGGCTCCCAGATTAAACCCCATCTCTCTTCCCATACATGAAAGTGGCAACTTATACATACGAACCCAAAAAGCCGCCGTATCAAAATTCATCTCACTTGGTGGCGTGATTCCATCATATTCTGCCATCGAAAAAAGTTGACCTTCAAAAATCAATGGATGAACCTCCATAACTCTGATCTTATCCCGCTCATGTTCAAATTCCATTAGAAACATATTTTCTCCAAGCACCTTAAATTTCAGTGATCCGGTCGGCCTCCAACGTCTTATCAACTTAGCCTTGATGGTTCTCTTTCCAATGAACCTATCAGAGATAAGTTTTCCTACCAGACAATGAGTACCTTTTGCCGTGATCTCTTCCACATCGTCCTCTACCACCTCAAGCCCGTCTTGCTCCTCTTCCGTCAATGAGAATCTTCCCCATAAAGCCTCCAACTCATCAGCCATTCCTCTAGACAGTTCCTTCAAACCCAATACGGACAAGAATAATTTGTAGATTAACCTTCCCACTCACAGACTGGATGAGTTTGTGGTGGAAGAAAATTTGCTTCTCCTGTAGGTTGTTGGGAGCCCTACAGAGAAAACCTTATAATTTTTTGAATTGTCTCATATTGAGATATAAACATAAAGTAAGAGAAGATGAAAATAAAATTAGATAAAAAAAGGAAATGTAAGATGAGTTTTAAAATCACTAATATATCAAAATTTAATAATGATTAAAGAAAAATACATATAACTCTCATGAACTATCTACACTTTGGTATTTTAACCCCCAAACTTTAAAATGAAACACAAAACCCCCCTCTGAACTATTAAGTTAGTAATTTAGTACATCCGTTTGTCGATGACTATTTGCCAATTTAGTACCGTTTGTCAAAGTCATTTTCCTCTATTACTCTTTCTTTTAACCAAATGGTCCAAACCCACGCTATGGACCAGAGCTAGAGTCTCACGGCCTGTTTGTCGATGGCCAAAAAAAGAAAAAAAAAAAAAAATCTTAATATTATTTATTTTAAATTTAATTTTTAATATTTTTATTTTTTTACATCACATCAATTTATTTATTAATACTATTCAAATAATAAAATCATACCAAATGTTCTTATATATATATTTTTTACATCAATCTAATCTTGTTACAATTTCAAACTATTAAACAATGAGCATGTTTGTCAAAGGACTGGACTAGACCCGAACATTCATTTTAAAATTAAATTTAACATTTTTACTTTTTACATCATATTAATAATTTTTTATTACTATTCAAATAAAAATATATTACGAAACAAATATTTTTTATTTTTTCAATCAAATGCTAGGTTCAAATTCACTCATTTTTCAAGGTCTTTGACAAACGCACCCAATAATTATTTGACGCCAAACAGTCCTTACCTTCATGGCTACATATAATTGGCTTCAAATCATTCATATTTTTTCTATGCTTCAAATAATTGGCTTCAAAGCTCCTCTGCTTCCTCCTCTTGTTGGAGTTGCTTCAGTTTTCACATTCACAAGTTCTGAAGGATGGATGAAAGGCATGTTGAAGAAGACAAAATGGTTGAAGAACTCTATGAAGCCTCACAGAAGGGTTCTGTAAGCTTCTTGATCACTTTGATCCAAAGGGATCCACTCATTCTTAGTAAAGTTTCACTGACATCCCACCGGGATACCCCTTTACACATAGCAACTTTGCATGGTCACCTTGAATTTTGTAAAATTCTTCTCAATAAGAAACCTACATTTGCAGAAGAGGTGGACTCCTTGGGGCGAACCCCTCTTCACTTAGCTTCTGCTGAGGGCCACACCGAGATAGTACAAGCATTGTTACAAACAAATACACATGTTTGCTTAGCTTCTGATCGGGATGAGAGAATTCCTCTCCACTTAGCTGCAATGAGAGGGCGAAAAAAGATTGTAAAAGAGTTAATTTCTGCTCAACCAGAGTCCATCCGAGTGAATTTCAATGAAGAGAGTGTTTTGCACTTGTGTGTTCGATATAATCAGTAGGATGCTTTGAAATGTCTGGTGGAATCGGCTGTTTGCGATGAACTCCTCATATCCAAAGACCGCCATGGCAACTCCATAATAGATTTAGCTGTGATGCTCAAGCAAAAGAAGGTATGTTAACAATATCAATGGCCCGATCTCTTAGATGAGATTTTTTTTTTTTTTTTTTTTTTAATTTCTTTCTATATGTAAAATAGGGAATGATTTGATATCTCTTTCTTGTTTTTCTTGGCTTTTTGGCAAAGTCTATTTGTATTTACAGAGTAGGACTAAAATTTTAAATTGGAAGAAGATATAAGTAAGATTATCATTCAATTTGGTTGAAATAAATTTATTTTGAGGTTGTTTTGTGGAAGTGCTCTTAGAGTTTTTGGTAGTGATCCAATTTGTGCAGGCCATAAAATACTTACTTTCAGTACCGGGAATAAAAAGGGTGGCTAATGTATTCGAAATCGAAAATATTCTAGAGAAAGTCGATGTTACAAGATCTATTGATAAAGCACAACCAGCTCAATCAACGTTTAGGAGATGGTGGGGATGCGTTCGATCGTCAATAGGTAAACGCTTGAAGAACCCGGAAAATTGGATCGAGGAAACACGTGGCTCATTGATGGTGGTAGCCACTGTGATGGCAACCATGTCTTTCCAAGCTGGAATTAGCCCACCAGGTGGCGTTTGGCAAGAAAATAGGAATGATGCTTACACTTGTTTGGATACATGTGCAGTCGGCACAGCAGTTTTGTCTTATTCTGATCAAGAGAGCTACCGACACTTCTTATCTGCCAATAGTAGCTCTTTCTTTGCATCTGCGTGTGTCATACTTTTGGTCATTAGTGGATTTCCTCTTACGAGCAAGTTCTTTATATGGCTTTTATCCGTAGCCATGACTATCTCAGTCGTTTCCATGACATATGCCTATATATTCACGTTGACGTTGGTGACCTCGCCTGATGTTTATAATGGATTTGAATCACTGTTCCGAATATTATTATATATTTTGTCAGGAGTGGTTGTAATTGTTATTTTGACTCACATAATTCGCCCACTCTATTGGATGGTGAAGAAGTTGCGCAATTTCATATGCAAGCCAGCCGCTGCATGTGAGCACAAGTGCGATCACACTGGTGAAAAAGTGTGCGAGGATGATCTTGAGCATCCATGAGATTGTCATTGCGAGGTAGTTCTGCTTCGAATATGAACATCATTGTAGAAATTAAAATAATTGGACTTGTAATCTTTTTCTAACGTGTGCTATCTTAGGTTGTAGAATGTGTGCTATTTTTAGCTTGTTATTTTAAAGAAGTTTGGCATGCTTTTGCCTTGAATTTGGATATTGTTTGATGTTTTGTGGAGACATTTTGAGTCTTTTATGCATTAAGAGTACTTGGTAATCTAGTTTTGTTGGCAATGCATGTCAGATTGTGTGTTACATTGAAATGCAAGGCTGATTATGGTAGTGGGGAATTTGACATTGATGCATTGAGAAAGGTCATCATTGGCCTCAATCTTCAGTGATATTGACTAATATGCTCTACTCTTCTTTCTAGTTGGATGCTCTTCATTTAATATCTAGTTGCGGCAATGAAACTTAATTTGTGCATGTCAATCTTCTGTGGAAAGAAGTTTTTATACTTTTGCATATGTTTATGGTACGTATTAATCTAGTTTTTTGGATTGTGATGCATTCTCTTGTTGGGAAGAGGGCTAAAAGTGGAGTTGAAATTATATGAATTATCCCGATCGACGTGGGTTATGTGAGGATTCAAGTGTAAATTGTCTTGTTTGATTGAACAAGTCGAGAATTAAGCTCTCAATTATTGGATGCAAAATATATAATGGAATTAATGCAATCAATGACATTCATAGTCAGGCTAATAATACAAAACCAATCGCCATGGCCCATGATAAATTCATATTCATAGTCCCTGTGGGCCACTTTCATTGACCAATGGAAGCATTCCAATGGTTAAATTACTAGTTATTCCAAAAGTTTAAACTGATAGGAAGAAGTAAATTTAATTATCTAATGTTTATTTTAACACTTTCCTTTACGTGTGTGTTCAAACTTCCTTTTAATAGGTGATGCCCAACACGTGGAATATTTAATTTAAATGTGAGGTGATTTGACGGAATCAAATTCGATTCTATGACCTTTGGCTCTGATACCATGTTAAATTACTAGTTATTTCAAAAGCTTAACCTGATAGGAAGAGATAAATTTAATCATTACTTTAACACCAATATTTTTGTTTCCCATGCATCCTTAATTAGTTGTTGTTTTCATTTTCCTGTTGAATTTTAGCCAAGTGGTTGGCCTCTCATTGCATTTTTCCAAAAAATTTGTTCTGTTTTCATTTTTTATTTCTGTTAGTATTTCAGCTGATGTCTTTTTATCCCTTCTTTCTTTTCTTATGTATTGCTCGATCAGGAAAATAAAAAATAAAAGTCACAATAAAAAAGAAACTTTCCTTTCAACTCCAGTATATACAGGACAGAGTGAAATGGGTACTCTACTTTTAAAGTCTCATCACTCATGCATCTTATTCTACTTTCATCTATTGATTTCTCTGCTTTTTGAAATTTTTATGATTAATTTCCTAATTTCGTATGATATCATATAATTTCCTAATTGGATAGTCTGCTCATTGTGTTGCAATGTGACTATGTACGTTTGATGGTTGTGCTTGATTAATATTTTAAGGATGATTGATTGTGAAACCTTCGCCCGTAAATAAGAAGGCGTGTGCGTGAGCTCAGGGCCACGATCCTCAACATAAACCATAGTCAATTACTCATTTATTACTAGAAAATATGGTATATATATATATATATATTTTAAATTTAGAAACTTCTTTTCTAAAACCCCATAGCACTATTATAAATAACAAACCGACGGTGTCCTAACCAAGTCCCGGTGAAATTCGGGCAATGGCTTGGTGAGTCTCAATCGGATCCTAAGTGACTCCCAACCAAGTCTTGATCGAGTCTTGATGGTGGCTCGACCAAGTCCCGACAAGTTCTGACCAGGTTCTGGCGAGTTCCCGGTGGGGTCACGGTTGGGTCTAACAGTGGCCCAACCAGGTCCTAATGGTTGCCCGATCAAGTCCCGGAGGTGGGTTGGTTGGGTCTCGGCGTTGGCCCAACTAAGTCCCAACCGGATCCTGGCGGAAGCCCAACCAGGTTCTGACATGGTCTTGGCCAGGTTCCAGTTAGGTCCCAGCAGAGTTCCGACCAGGTCCCGGTTAGGTTTGTCAAATTGAAAATGAGTTGCTCAAACTCGGAACATGATTTTACAGTTTTAAAAAATGGAAACCATTTTTCGGAAATTAAAGAGATTTTTTTGATTAAATCGAAAATATTGTTGATTGACTATTATTTTCTGTCACACCAAACACCAAAATAAACGAAAAATATTTTTCATAAATCATTTTACACCTAAACAAGCATAGCCTAATTCTTCAAAAAATAAGCCCTCATTAAATTTCCTGAACCCACAACTCTACGGGTCATGAATTCCTCAACTTGGCTTTCACTATTGCATGCCCATATCTATCGCTATAAATTAGCTTCGATGGAGTTGATGGGTTAGATATGAATTCATTTTCGTAACAATTATTCATCAATTCCTATAATTAAAAGTAAAAAAGTTGATGTATCAATCATGATAAACGCTTAACGACTCCAAAACCCCAATTAACGGAATTAACAATATTTAAATATAAGCAAATAATCACCAAAATATAAACAATCACAAACAAGGATTTTGGTGACGAAGAGGAAACCTTTTAGAAAACGATCTAAAATTAAAACCTCTCTGGGGCAGCTAAACCCATTGAATCACTATCAAAAGATTATTCAGATATTATAAACACTAGGAACACTTACAACCCTTTGTAAGACTTTGACTCTGTAAGATCGACAAGCCTCAAACTCGTCGCTTTGCTCACAATCTTCTTCAACGTGATTCTCCTTTACCGGATCCTTCCGATAGACTTCTCAATAAAGCGTACAATGAAACTAACAAAGTCCGTTAAGAGGAATAATTAGGCTTACCCAGATTTTCTCTCTAAGCACAGCCTCTCACGAAACCTGGGGTGGAATTTCGTACAACTCCGAGTCTATAAGGATGTATATATATCAGTACATCAAATCTTAGACCTTGGCCCACTAAAACCACGTTTTTGGGCATAATATGTACGGGGTGTCCGGACAGGTTAATGGGCTGCTCAAATAGGGCCTAGGGGAGAAGAAACTGAGTTTCTGGAGCTGCTGTCCGAACAGGGGTAATGCATGTCTGAACAGGGAGAAAACAGTATTCTGGAACTTCTGTCGAGCCTTGATCAACAGCTCCAATCGATTAGCATTTGTGGTCCGATTGAGCTGAAACTTTGCAAGCATGTTCATGACATGTGAATCCTCGTTGTGAACGGTGGAGATTGGATTCTAAGCATTTTATACCAGTGTTTGAGCCCGTGGATAGCAGCCTCTGTATTTTGGAACCAAATTAAGCCAACATGATACTAACAAACTCCCCCGTTGGCAATTCGGTGACAAAACCAATTTGTCGAGACATCCCATCATCTCCCCCCATATTTACTCCCCCTTTTTGTCACAGAATGACAAAAGGTCTTCGTATTTCCTGAAACACTCACAAAATACATGAAGGCATATGTGGAACAGGAATACAGAAATAAAACTCATGATCACAGATAATAGAACATGCGTGAAGTAATGCAAGATCATGAAGAAACATCAGGAAAAACTCCCCCTCAATGTGTGACTCAATGTCAACTAGGGAAAAAATGTTTCAAACAGGAGTATTCATAAGAAGAGTATATTCAATAAATGATCAAAAATTGCAGATTAGGAGAAACTCTTGTTGAATGTGCCAAAAAAAAAAGAAAATACCCAAAGCATGCAAGAGTATCAAAAGATGAATAAACAAAATCATTGTTGCAACTCATGTCATGCCATTATGTACCATCACTATTTTTGCTATATGTGTTGTGTGTGATAAGCCACAATCAAGAGTCAAGCAATGGATAAACATATATTGATAAAGAAGGCACATTAAAACTTCCAAACTAGATTAAAGAAATTCATATCTTGTTAGGTTAGAAGTCAAACCTTACTAGGGCCTAGTCACCCTCATCCAATATTCTCCCTCTTAGTCTTATCATAAGGCTCAAAACTACATCCGGAATTTTAATTATAGATGAGCCAAGCACAAAAAATTGACACAGTGAAAATTCCCCTTTTGAAATATTTTGGCATTTTGCACATTTCACTTTACATTTTCTCTTTGATAACGTGTCTTTCATAAAAATTAAATTACAAGACATAAGTTGAACTGGAATTTATAGGTTATAGGTTCAACCAGCATTTGGTCAATTTTAACCCACAAAAAAATCCATCCTACGCATATGGTTTGTCCAACACAACAAATTTGTCATGGATTGACATTCCTTCTTGATGATTAAGTGCATACAGATAGCATAAATGAAATATGCCACAATAACACATACTTGAATGGATCAATGACAGTTCATTATAAAGATAATCAACTCAACCATGATAAGTGTATTCCATAAGTACGTAAATTAAGAGGATTTCCAATTAAGCAATTAAAGAGCATTTAAAGTATATATCTATCTTAACATTTCAAATATCTTTGCAACACCAATTTCTTTCTCAAAAATTTATTCACACAAATAAACCACAAAGAAGGGTAGCAAAGAAAAACAACATCTTTGAATTTAGATTACAACAGGCAATACATGAATGGTCTTTAGCATTTAGCTTTCATCACATCTTATAGGTCACACTACAAAATAATGATTTGGTTTAATAACTACTTCTAGGTCTTCACAAGACATTACACATTCATGAACACTTGATTAGCAAGTAGACAAAAATCTTGGTGGTCCGCACACAATATCTCATCTATAAGCCTTTCAAAGATCATAACATATGAATTTCTTGAAAAGTCCTTTATGAATATGCCTCATAACAAGAATCTCAAAACAAACATATATACACTCTTCACACAAAAAGTGTAACAAAAAAAAAAAAAAATTGCAATGCATAAACTAGAAAGCAAGAACAACAAATTGCAAAGCAAAGAAAAACAACATACTCTAGGATTTTCAAAAATAAGCAAAACAATCAATCTTAGGCATGCTATTGACTCACTTAAATTAAGGTGAGATCACTACCACTCCCCCTCAATGGGTGAATGGTATCATCTTTCCTAACCCACTCTTGTACAATCTTAGGACCAGATTTATGACACATATGGGGTCTCAATTTAAAACAATTTGTGTAACATCCCACCCCAATGACACACAATATTGTCCGCTTTTGGCTCCCCTCGAACCAGACTTCCCAGGAGGTCACCCATCCTAGTACCACTCCAGCAGAAGCATACTTAACTGCGGAGTTCTGATGGGATCATGACCATTACGGCTTTAAAACGCGTTATTTGGGATCAGAGATACACAGCAGCAGCATAGCAGAGCCCTTTCGACAACAATATTGTCCTCTTTGGCGCCTACCAGGAGTCGATCCCACGACCTCCTAGCATCCCTCAAGGCTTTGTTCCTCCCTAGCCACCACTAGGTGAGAAGAACGCGTTGTTGTCATTAAGGGTGTAGTATACATTTAAGCACATCCCCATCTCCATACCCAGGCAATGTGTGACGTCACAATTTTGTCGAATATGACCAACTTTGCCACAATGATGACAGGTGGGAACAAACCTTTGAGAATGTTGTCTTTTATGAGGAGGGATATATTTAGACTTTGATCTAGGTAAACACTACTCTATATCACTTTTTTCTTTCTTAGGGACAGTTGGGCTTTTCTAAAGTCTTTGGGATTTAAAATGAAAATAGTTTGGTCTGATGTGACCAATAATCCCACAATGGTGGCATGTAAGAACAAACTTAACTAGAGTTTATTTCTTAGAATAAGTCTTGGATTTGGGCTTCACACAATTATTCAAACACGAAGTTTTGCCCTTATCCAAACAGACTATATTAGCCTTGACTTCTTTAATATTCACAGGCTTAACAAACAAGGTCTTTCTTTTATATTTAGAAGCATGTGAAGTAGAGCTACCAACATTATCAACAATCATACTATACTTGTTATCAACACAGACAAAGCTTTGGGGTAATTTCACTGAAGACCCCTGAACTTCCACTCGATTTGAGAAACCCCTCCTAAACTTTAAAATCTCTTAATTTAGTCCCCTGAACTTTAAATTGTTCTCAATTTGAACCCCTCCGTCAAATTTAGCCGTTAGAAATACCAAAAAAGACAAAAATATCCCCGATTTTTGTTTTTTTAAATAAAAAAATTGGAATTAAGGGTAAAGTTGAAATTTTATAAAAAAATCAGGGGTATAAACATCATTTAACATTTAAAATCTGACGGAGAGGTCCAAATTGATTACAATTGAAAGTTCAGGAGACTAAATTGAGAGATTTTGAAGTTTGAGGGGGCGTTTGTCAAATCGGGTGAAAGTTCAGGGATCTTCAGTGAAGTTATCCCAAAAGCTTTTCTGATTATCACTAGAGGATTTTTGTGAGAGTTCTTTAGAAACTTTCAAATCATTATCAAGTGATATATTCTTTTCAACGAGCATAGACATCTCAGAATTTAAAGAATCAATCAAGGCATGTGATTCAGACAATTTGATCATCAATGATTCTTTTTCTTGTTCTACAGTTTTAAAATTTTTACAAATCTTTTTGTATTTGTAGGACAGCTGACTATACTCGTCATATATAATTTTGTACACATTGTTAAGATCATCAAAACTAAAAGAGTCAGACTGAGATGTATTCATAGTAAAAAGGAGTCAAGGATCTCACTTAGGAATTTAAGCCAAACAAAGTGAACCCACTCTGATACCAATTGATAAACGCTTAATGACTCCAAAACCCCAATTAATGCAGAATTAACAATATTTAAATATAAGCAAACAATCGCCAAAATATAAACAATCACACACAAGGATTTTGGTGACGAAGAGGAAACCTTTTAAAAAACGATCTAAAAGTAAAACTTCTTCGAGGCAACCAAATCCAGGAAATCACTATCAAAAGATTATTCAGAGATTATAAACACTAGGAACACTTACAACCCTTTGCAAGACCTTGACTTTGTAAGATCGACAAGCCTCCAACTTGTCTTCTTGCTCACAAACTTCTTCAACGTTATTTTCCTTTACCGGATCCTTCCGGTAGACTTCTCATGAAGCCCACAATGAAACTAACAAAATCCTTTAAGAGGAATAATTAGGCTCACACTGATTTTCTCTCTAAGCACAACCTCTCACGAAACTTGGGGTGGAGTTTCGTACATCTCCAAGTCTATAAGGATGTATATATATTAAATCCTAAACCTGGGCCTACTAAAACCATGTTTTTGGGCATAATACTTACGGGGTGTCCAGACAGGTTAATTCGCTGTCCGGACAGGGCCTTGTGAAGCAGAAATTGAGTTTCTGGATCTGCTGTCCGAGCAGGGGGAATGCATGTTTGGACAGAGCCTGCAAAGGGAGAAAACAACATTCTGGAACTTCTGTCGGGCCTTGATCAATAGCTCCGATCAATGAGCATTTCTGTTGGTTAACGAACGAAGGAATTCTTTTGCTGGTTCCACAACCTCAAAAGGACTCTGACGTCATGATAAAGAAGTGGATGAGTCTCTTAACGCTCCTCCTCCTCTTTCTCCTCCTGTTAACCCTGATTTGAAACTCAAAGGAATTTCTACCCATTCCAAAGTTTCTTCTGCTTTTTACTCTACTAGAAATCATCCCCCAACGGATGACGAAGGTGGATCTGTTTCTCTTACTGCATCTGATTTTGTTGCTTCTCTCCCTCATCAGTGTAATGTTTTAACTGCTGTTGCTCCTGTCAAAGATTTCTTTTCTATTATTGATTGGAAAGCTTTGCTCAAAGATTTTAATTCTGATAAAAATCGTGTTTTACGGCATGCTTACCGTGCCAAATATTCTGAAAAGGAACGAAATCTCATTAAGGTCTCATGGACTCAGATGATGATTAAGTCCCAAAAACATATTTTGTTTTTTGATTATCTTCAAAAACATTTCCCTGTCGATAATGTTTTGAATGTTGTCAAAAAAAGTTTTACCAAAGAAGATAAGACTGTTGTCAGATCTTCTCATCCTCCTCTTGAAACTACTCTTCTTGATGTTAATAAATGTGTTATTAAATGTTCTCATTTCAAAACCCCTGATAAGGATCCTGTTGATAACGATAGGAAAATTATCGAACAAAACAATTTTATCAGTCAGTCCCTCCATATCATGGGACAACAGTTAGATCGGATGGAAGAGAATATGCCTTCTCCTCCTACTGATTTGAAAATTTCTTCCACTCCTTCTAAGATTGAAAAACCTCTGATTTCTCTCCCTGATTTAACAAAATCTTCTAGTTTGAAAACAACTTCTCAAATGAACCTTGAGAAAGTCAACAAACTGCTTTCTGAATTAACTGATTTGAAAAGTACTCGTGCCAGTACTTCTGGTCAGAATTTTGCATAGCAATTTGGCCCTTAATCAACCTTGAGAAAGTCAATACTTAATCATATGATTCATTGACAATTCAAATACTTTATTCAAGTTAATCATACTAAATTTTAATAGGTTATGATTTATATTTAAGGAATTTTTTTTAAAGTACAAGTAAATGTAAATTTGGGGTCAAATATTTTTGATTTTTCAATATGTGCTCTTTGCATAGCAATTTGGCCCAAGAAGGCACTAAAAATGTAAAAAACAAATGAGGTAAAAATGCTACAGTGATCTAAAGAAAAAAAAAAAAAGCCTAAAACTGAAAATTGGTTATATGTTTATTTTGAGAAAGCCCAAAAAAAGCCAAAAAGGCCCAATTTTCAAAAAGCGTTTATAGTGGGCGGTTATGTTTTACTAAGCGCTAACCGGCGGTTAGTAGCTAACCGCTAACAGTTAGGTGGTTACAGTTGCACTTAGTGAAATCTAAAAACCGTTAAGGCGGTTACGATTAGCAGTTTTTGCCAATAACCACTAACCGTAACCGTATTGACACCCCTACAGCCCTACGCCCTTCCGATCGACCGCTCATCGTTTGAAAAGAGGTTAGTATCTTTCGTTCGCCAACCGGTTGATGTGCAAATTATCTACCTAAATTAATAGGTAAATAATTGTACGTTTTAACTCGCAAGTGCACAAGATCAAAACAATAGTATAGTAGGCAAATACGAGATCATTCCCACGAGAATTGGTAAATTATGTTTAGAAGTAATTTCCTATTTAATTAAAAGATAAAATTCAATTGTCACGATTGAATTCAATAAAATAAAAATAAACAAAACTAAAAAAGATTAGGGTTTTGATATCGACCACTAATTATATTAAGCTAATATATCAATATGCCAATGCTTTGATCAAGTTATGCCTATCTAATGTTTGCCAACCTAAAGCATGGTGTATACTCCTTAAGCTACAGATTTTCCTAAGCAACGAGTTAGGCATGGTGTATACTCTAACTCTTTTCTTCCTAAAGGATTTAGCATGGTATATACTAAGTTGTTCTTTAGTAAAGCATATGTTTTATGGAAATCGACAAACACACGAGGCCTAGGGCATGGTGTATACTCCCGGTTCCCAATGTTGATTAACCTAAGAATCCGGCGTGGATATCTATTGTTACTTATGTTAAACCCAGGACTCGGTCATCCAAATTGATTTAACTAATTAGTCCATACCACATGCATATGTTGATCAGGCACACAAATATGAGGAATTCATGAAAGAAGGTATTAATCAAGTTAAATAGCACAACAAGATCATCACAAGGGCGCCGATATTGAAATATTAATTAAACATAACTAGGGCTTCAATCTAGTCCTAAATAAAATATAAACTACATAATAAAGATAAAAGTGGAAGAGAAGAAAAACCCAAACTCCTCTTAATGCAGCCTTCAGTTCCTTTCCAGAGCTTGTGCCTCTTTTCTCCACACCCCATTCCTAGAACCTAAGAGGTTTATTTATAGGCTTTAGAAGTCCTTGTTACACAAGTAAACCTAGGAATTTTGTAAGGTTTTAATCCTACTACAAGTTGGAATTGGAAAACCCTAATATGGAAGTACTAACAAGCTGGCCGCACTTTTGACTTTGTCTCCTGCGCACGGGTGCGATCGATCGTAGGTCTGCGATTGATCCTTCATCTGGCATGCGCTCGATCATTCCTAGCCTGCTTTGTGCTATGTCCTCTCGGGTACTGCGCTCGATCGCAGTGTCAGGGAGTTCCAATTTTTCCCATCTTCTCTTTTTGAGCCAAAATCACCCGATCTTCCAAAAGCCTGTAAAAACATCAAAAACACAAAAATGAATTAAAATGGCCTAATTAACTACAACCAAAGGATTAAAACATGTAAGTTAAGGGCTGAAAATATGAATATTTTAGCACTTATCACCGGTCAACCGTTGTTCTTCATCGCTAAAGTTACTTTTCACTCGGTGTGTTTCGGACGACCAGCGTACGCCTACCTGTCTACCGCTCACCTCTAAGGCTAAAGTTATGGTTCAATCAATGTCTCTCGTACGCCTACCATGCAACTACCAGTTGACTGCCAATAAAGAATTGTTTATATTTTCTTTCATGCTTGGTTCTTTGATTGTCTCCTTGAATTATGGGATTCCCATTCTTTTAGTGGAAACATGGAGACTTATTGTGCATGTCAAGTGGCTAGTGGAAGGTGGTAGAGATTCCCACTCACTAGTGGAAGGATGCATGATGTGTTTGTGACTTGGCTGAAGTGGTTGAAAGGCTGTCAGCACTTGGAGTTGCTCTGGCGCCCATTTTCTACGCATGATGCACAGACCAGTCACTACAAAAATCATGTTTTTTTTTGGACCAACCATTTCTGACGTGTCATTTTTTACGTGTCTCAACGGTTAAAAGGGCGGGTGTCCAAAAATCCAAGTTTTTGACGTGTCAGTGTTAACACGTCAGTAATTTCTGACGTGTCAGAAAGTGGAACGTCAAAAAAAAAAATTTTGACGTTCCAGTTTTACCACGTCAAAAAAAAATTTGACGTTGTGATTTTCACCACGTCAATACTTTTTTTGACATGGTGAAATTTACCACATCAAAATTTTTTTGACATGGTGAGTTTCACGACGTCAAAAAAATTTTGACGTGGTGAGTTTCACCACGTCAAAATTTTTTTGACGTGGTGAGTTTCACCGCGTCAAAATTTTTTTTGACGTGGTAAGTTTCACCACGTCAAAAAATGATTGACGCGTCACACCATTTGACATGTCAAATATATATATATATATATATATTTTTTTTTTTTCTTTTTCATTTATATATTTTCTGAATTATTCGGGTTTATACCCAGATTTACGTATTAACCTGATATCCAATATCTACATTTACATCAAATATATCCAATACATCTAATTAATCAAATACACCCAATTAATCCAATACATCCAATACATCAAACATCTTCAATACATCAAACATATCTAATACATCTAATTAATCTAATATATCCAATACATCAAATATCTCCAATATATCAAACATATCCAGTACATCCAATTAATCCAATACATTAAACATATCCTATATAGCAAACATCTCCAATAAATCCAATTAATCAAATACATCCTATATAGCAAACATCTCCAATAAATCCAATTAATCAAATACATCCAATTAATCCAATACATCAAACATATCCAATACATCCAGTTAATCAGATACATCCAATTAATCCAATACATCAAACATATCCAATATGTCCAATTAATCCAATACATCAAACATATCCAATACATCCAACCCAATACACATATGAAATTCCAATTCAATTTGAATATACATCCAATACATATGAAATTTCAACACAAATTAATTAAACAAAATTCCAACACATTTACTACGTTCCAACACAACACAAAATAAAACAAATATCTACATCAAAAATATGTTCCAACACTACAAACATCTACATCGAAAATACGTTCCAACACAATACAAAACAAATATACAATCAAACTATCTTTGTTCTATCTTCTACAAATATTCAATCAAAGACAAATATACAACACATATAAGTTCCAACTAGTCTCAACAAACATATAGTTTGATCTAACTATATACATCTACAAATAGTAACAAAATATATATAAAACTTAACAAACAGTGATGAGAAACCATGTGCTCAATCCAAGTCAACATAGTCATCCCCCAACACCTTATCTGCATTACCTGCAAATGAGTTGTGAACCAATGATAATCAATAAAAAAATTCAAAACACAAATATACAGTGAGGCAAATATACGTTAGTTTTAAAATGAACCACGAGAACAATGCGTTGCTAACTGAGACTTTTGTGGAGACACAATTCTAACCGTTAAAATGATCGATGCGGGCTATAGTCATATTAACCGAAGAATAACAAAAACAACACAAATATAGAATTACCTCTGCCGGGCATGGATCCAGAGGTTGACGCGACCATGGCCTCAAGCTGGCGGAAACGGGCCTCAAAGATGGCATCTTTCTCTGCTATCTGAGCTTTTTGTTCTTCAATCTGTTTGGCCATCTCATCCATCACACGTCTTTCTTGAGTCCGCTCCTCTTCAAGTTCTCTAATCCTATCCGTCATCTGTGAGAACGAGAAGTTCTCAAGGTTCTGCGACCGTGCTTGAGATGGTGTATAGTACGAATGTATGCTGCCCCGCACCGGTAAAACATTTGGACCCACCTATCAGACCCTACCAGCGTACTCAGGCTTATTTTCGTGCACCTGAGCATATGCGACATTCGGTGTTCACCATACCGTCCCTTCAGTCAAGCTCGACATCAATGCAGGGTCATTGGGTATCAATTCCTTCATCCACTCCTGTACGTTAAATAATAAGTTAGTATCTCATATAAAGAAGTTTAATCATAAATAATTTATCAAAATATATATCAGTGAGTACTTACATATCTCTCCCTGACCACATCATTTGGATAGTCACTATTCTTTTTAATGTGTGTGTCAAGATGTAAGCTTGCGCTCGAGTAGGAGTACTGCCTAAAGATAAGGTCTGCAAAAATCCACTTTAACCCCTGAAGTTTCTGGTGTTTTTCAATTTGAACCCCAAAGTTTAAAAATTGGCAATGTACCTCCTAATGTTTCAAAAATTTTCAATTTAAACCTTATGTTACTAATTTCTATTAAATTGGACGAATTTTTTTTTAAAAAAAAATGCCTGAGGGTAATTACATAATTTCATAGATTTTCGTCCAATTTGACGAAAATTAGTAATGGAAGGTTTAAATTGAAAATTTTTGAAACATTAGGGGGGTACATTGCCAATTTTTGAACTTTGGGGTTCAAATTGAAAAACCCATGAAACTTTAGGGGGCTAAAGTGGATTTTGCCCAAAAAAAAAAAATCATCAAACAAAAAAATAAATAAATAAACATATGGCTAGATACGTATATATATCTATATATATGCGGTAAATAAGACAAATACCTCTTCATGTGTCGCCCTAGCAAAGCTCATTGACTAGGTGCAGTGAGGTGTGTTTTTTTTTGCTCGCAATGCCTTCATATAGGTAGCATACTTCTACACAAATAACATTCTTAATATGTCAGCCCTAACACAATTACAATTAATGAAACTACACTCGTGACCTGTCTGATTCTTTGGGTCGCACCATTTATCCAACAACCCATCCAAGTCATAGGCGTCGTATTTCGAAACGGCATCGTAACCCATTCTTGCCTTCAAGGTGTCAGGAGTATCGCTCGGCTGAATTTTTATCGCGTCTTTCACAAAGTGTCTCCAACTCTTCAGCTTCACACCCATATCTCGCAACGCGTCATTTTCTATCGCATCAAGATTGTACTCAGGCGGGATGTAGAAATCCGCCTGCACAAGTTAAAAAAGTAAGGCATATAATTAATGCATTAACAGCATTTGACATAATGAAATATACATGCTAAAAGATAACAGATAGTTTAAACATACCATCAAGGCGTCCCATATATCTTCCTTCGTATGGGGCAGTACCTCCGTCCAGTCATCCCGTAATCTAGCATAATTCTCGCTCCTTATGATGTTGCCAGTCGTCCTTCGAAATTTCAACCCGCTAAATCCTACGGGCTGCCACGCTCTATTGTACTCGTACATGACCTTTTGCCCGTTGGGGACATCCCACGTCTTGTTCAATGGTTTAATGGTCACCACTTAAATATGGGTGCACCCATCTCGATCAATGCCTAACACATTAATAATTGCCAATGTTAATTATTTAGAATTCAATACTAACTACATAACTTATATACGTATTCAATATTGGTATTTGAAGCATATATACTTACTTATTGTCCAGACCTGGCGACTACCCAACACTTGTGGAGTAGGATCATCCGGCTACGAGTCATACGTGGCACCTGTCCCATCATCCATGTCCGCCGCTTCCTATGTCTCGCTGTCCTCTTGTTGCAATGGCTCATTGAAGTTCAAACATGTGTTCTCGTCAAGGGAGAATAACCGCTCTACATGGCCATGTGAACATATCCCTAACTCGCTCATCGTAGGCACCGGACTAGGCGTACGATACTCTCGGTCCATGTTGTATGGAGACAGCTGAGACTGATACCCCATCTGCCCTTCCACATGCTCTGGAAGTACTGGTCTATACCCCTGGTCGTCTACTTGTGGGGACCTCCGTCGTCTACTCTTCCCTCTGGTACTCATATCTATTTGTGAAACACATCACGCACTCAATTAATTATGTATACAATAGACAAAATATGCACCACAATTACCAATCAATGTAGAAAGAAATAACAGAAAACAAGTCAATTAATGTGAACTACATATATAAATTTATTTTTTTGAACCACAAACAATTATTGGATCTAAGTCTGGTCGGGCGTAGTCAATGTCATCCTACTGATCCACTTCATTATTGCTGGTCAATATGAAGGACTCACACTCGTGGTAGTTGGCACATTCATCATCAGGACCTTCAACCTGACAAATGTCGTATACGTTTCTAGGTTTAGTTCTTACAACACAAGCCCAATCAGTATTTTGCTAGCCCCGATGCACAAGGTTTTTGAAGTTGACAAGGATCATGCCATACTCGTCTACCTTGTACCCCATGTCCTTCGTATTGTCCGCCCAATCACACTTGAACAGAACGTACTTGGTCCTATCGAAGTACTCTACCTCAATTACTTCCGTTAACTTCTTGTAGTACATTTCGCCATCAACAGTCGGCACGCACACGCCGTTGTTCTGCGTCCTCTTTTCGGCATCGAATGTAAGAGTGCGAAACAGTTTCCCATTAACCACATATCTATTATATCTGGTAACTGTCTCCTTCGGCCCTTTACAATGCATTACTAGTTTGTCACCTATTCCTTCCTGCGTCGATCATCTAATCGTTCGAGCTGCGAGTGTATTAGGTACAATTGACCATAAAGAAGTTAGTTTTGTTAGTTATTATGAACCATAAGTAAATATAATCGGACTTTAATCGTTAGATTGCACAGTAGTCTTATGTAGTCACAATACCAATCACAAAACAATTCATGATGTTGGGTTTTCAACTGATCCTCTGTCGTTCGCCCCCATCGCATGATTGCCTAAGTGTATCCATGCGTATCCTACAATATGAAATTAGTTCTATTATAACTCACAACTAAAGGTGCAAGGTGATATTGAACTTGCATAGACTACTAACACGACTTACGTCCGCAATTCAAGGAACTCGTCCGAGTTAAACATAATGTATCGGTGAATCTGTGTCAATGTGACACGGTCGAGGATGACTCGTGTTCCCACCCCTTAGAACCATCCGGGTTTCTTTGAGCCCTATTGTAAAATGTTAGTGCATTATATAAATACCTCGAGCAGAACGCCACCAACTTAGTTGTTATGTAGTCCTCCGCAATGCAGCCCTTAGGAGCCTCTTTATTGCGTACATTAGATTTGAACCCCCCAAGGCTCCTACATCTAAACATAATTCATTCATTACAACTAGTGACGATTTTATAATGGAGGGAAAATAAATTGATGAATAATCGTAAAGTTATTTTACCTCTTTGTCGGATACATCCACTTATACTGTACCGGTCCACCGAATCGCATTCATAGACAAGATGCACGACCAAGTAAATCATTATGATAAAAAACCTGGGGGGGGAAGACCTGTTTCATCTGACACAAAGTGATACAAAAGTCACCCTCTAGTCGGTCCATATCCTCTTGTGTCAATGACGTTGAACATAGGCCCCTGAAGAATGTAGACATCCCAACAAGTGGTTTAATCACGTTACTTGGCAGTGATCCACTCAATGCAATAGTGAGAAGTTGTTGCATAATGATGTGACTGTCATGACTCTTCAAACCGAATATCGTACAATCATTAAGTCGTACACATCAGGAGATGTTCAAGGCATATCCATCTGGCACCCTTACATTTTGAAGCACTTTAAAAAAAAAAAAGTGTTTTCTCGTCCTTAGACATCGTGTGGCAAGTTGGGGCATATATGTTTGACCATCCTCGCCCATGTATGGGTGAAGTGTATGTCTCAACCCCATTTCTTGCAAGTCTGTGTAGGCTTGGAGGTTGTCCTTCGTTTTCCCTGGAATGTCCAGTATTGCGCCAAGTATGTTGTCCATCACATTTTTCTCAATGTGAATGACATTAAGGCTGTGTCGCAATAAATTATCTTTTCAATACGGCAACCTAAAGAAAACATTTTTCTTCTTCCACAATACATTAGCAGTCTCTCCTCCTCGTTCTGTAGGCCCACTCTTCTTCTACTTCTTATCTACCAACAAACGCAATCACTCCCTGCCAAATGACTAAAATTATATTCAAGACCGTACTTGAGATATCCATCGGGGTCACTAGAGGGATTGCCCTAATATAGCTAAGTATCATGAAAGAGACGGAGAATGTCAAGGCTACTGTCAAAAGCCACATAAAGTGTTGAAATAATAAATATGGGAGAATATAAGCGGATGCAATATAGAAAATGAACACAAAGAACTTATGGGTGATTCGGTCCTAGACACCTACGTCGACCATTCGGAATACCCCTAAGGGCTATATTGTGCTCATTAACTTTATTTGTCTACAATACAAAGGTCTCTATTTATAGGGTAGTGTCTAAATACAAGTTTGGTAATCAAATCCCCCTAATTTGATTACAATCCCAATAAATGATTACAATCAACCCATAAATAGAGAATATTTCAATATCAGCATAATTGTGGAATATATGGAAAATATAATATATTTTTCATATATTCTAACATCCCCCCTAAAACTCAAGATAGAATATTCTGGAACCTTGAGTTTGAAATCCGAAACAATGATGACAGCGGTGGCGGGGGCCGGGAACGAGCCGTAGATGGTGGAGATTGCCAGAAGAGATAGAGGTTAGCGGGGCGGCCAGCGACGGTGGCAAGTGGCTCGTGAATGCAGATTCAAAAGGACCGACAATGGGCCAAAACTCCAAAAATGGCCGATAACAGGCTATGGCTGACAACGAGCCAAACTTCAAAAGGGGCCGACAACGGGCCAGGGCTGACAATGAGCCAAAAATAAAAATAGCCGACTTGGGCCAAAAATAAAAAGAAAATGAGCCCACTTGGGTGGTTATTAGATCGGCACACCGAACCTGACTAGCGCGTGGCGTGTGTGATGTGGTCCACTTGGACCGCTTCATCTTCCTTTTTTTGTTTTTGTTTTTGTTTTTGTTTTTTTTTAACACTTGGCCGACACCTTTTTTTTTTTTTTTTTTTTTTTCACTTGGTTGACACCTTCTCTTTTCTCCCTTTTCTTTTCTTTCTTTTATCTCTCCTCACTCCATGCCACACACAGCATTTTTTTTTTTTTTTTCAACCTTCAACATAACTTTAACATCAGCTGAATTCACTCATAAAACCCAACGATTCAGCAGAACTTACCCACAAAGGCGACCCACATCCCCATTGTATATTTTATAAACCTCGTAGGTGGACGGAGAGGCTGACTGGACAGCGCGGATCTTGGTGATGAGGGCCGACGGTGGAAGGGCGGCGTGGTCTAAATGGCATTTGTGGGACGCGGCCTGGTGGACAATGGGCTAATGCCGGAGAAGCCCAGAAGGGTGGCGCGGCTTTGTTTGGATGGTGGGCTGACGCCGGAGAAGGCCAGAAGGTGGCGTGGCTCTCTCTAGACGGTTGGATGACGCCGGATGCAATGCCAGTTCCGTTGACTAGAATGGCTGGAGATGCTCCAGATCTGGTCGTCTCTAGCAATGACTTATCATGCGGTGTGGCAAGGTGAGTCCGGCAGTGGCGATGGCCAACCGGCGCCTTGGGGTTGAGGTCTTATGGCGGCAGCGATCGGCATGGAGATGTGGCGGGGACGGCTTGGCAAGCTGCCGGAGGATTTTTTTGTTTTGTTTTTTTTTTTTTCAAGAAACAAAACAATAAATTGAAGAGAAAGAAATACCGAAAAGAAATACACAGACCATTAGATCATACAATGGCTCTGATACCATGTTGAAATAATAAAGATGAGAAAATATAAGCGGAAGCAATATAGAAAATGAACACAAAGAACTTACGGGTGGTTCGGTGCTAGAAACCTACGTCCACCATTCAGAATACCTCTAAAGGCTACATTGTGCTCATTAACTTTATTTGTCTACAATACAAAAGTCTCTATTTATAGGGTAATGTCTAAATGCAAGTTTGGTAATCAAATCCCCCTAATTTGATTACAATCCCAATATATGATTACAATCAACCCATAAATAGAGAATATTTCAATATCAGCATAATTATGGAATATATGAAAAATATAATGAGCAAATCCACTAATGACCAAAAGTATGACGGACACAGATGCCAAGAAAGAGGAGGTATTGCAAGTTAAGAAGAATTGGTAGTCATCATGATCCTGATCATTATAAGAAAGAACAGTTGTGCCGGCTTTACATATATTATCTTCCGTACAATTGAAACCTCTCATTGGTGTTGTTCTATTTTCTTGCCAAACACCCCCTGGTGGGCTGATCCCAGCTTGGAAAGCCATGGTTGCAATCACAGTGGCTACTACCATCAATGTACCACGTGTTTCCTGGATCCAATTTTCTTCGTGCATCAAGTGTTTAACTAATAATGAACGAATGCGCTCCCACCACCCCCTAAACCTTGATTGAGATGGTTGTGCTTCATCAACACCGTTACTACTCAGTGTTGGTGATAGGGAAGGCTTTCGATTCGTTGATCTTCTGACACCAGCTTCCTTGAGAATGTTTTGGATTTCAAACCATTTCACATCTCTTGGATAGACGTAGGCCTCTAAGGGCCCGTTTGGGAGTGCGCTTTCAATAAGTGCGATTTTAAAAATTGCGTTTTTAAAAATTGCGTTTTTAAAATCGCTACTTTTTAAAATCACACAGGCGTTTGGCAAAACATGCTAAAAAGTACTTTTTTTATCAATTGAGTGTTTGGATAACATTAGCATATAATTGCGGTTTCATGACCAAATTACCCATAAGGACATTTCTTTATAACAGTAAAATAACTAACATTGTCTATAAGCCTCCATTTTTAACACCTATGCAAACAAAAGTATGACTTATAATTTGACATTAACTTTGAGTTTTCTACTTAGGCAATTATATATTGCTATATTACTTGTTTCTATATGCTTTTTTGTTTTCGTATATTTTTTTTCTTGAAACATATTCCAAACAGACATATAATAAAAAATACAAGAACAATCCATCAAATTAAACTAATAATATTTATCAAATTTAACTGTTACATAATTCACCAATAATTTAAATTAGTACTTGATAAATCACCAAAAAAAAACTTAAAGGACATTAAAAATTAGCCTAAAACATAAATAATAAAGCACTGTTTACAGCCCACAAACGGATCGGGCTATATTGTCACGAACCACTTTCATCTCCTCGTCATGTATATTGTCAATGTTTTCCTGACTGTTACTCCTTACATCATCATCATCATCATTATCGAAGTTATCTTTATCCTACTTAAACCCTTTATCCTTCTGTCTTGTATTCTAATAAAATTATGAAGGACCGCAGTAGCAACTACAATGAGCATTTGGTCGTTAATATCATAAGTTGGCATTTGCCTTAAAATATGCCACCTATTCTTCCACACACCAAAAGTTCGCTCTATAACACTTCTAAGTGATGAGTGAACATAGTTAAACCTCTCCTCTATCCCATTTCCTTGACCAGCTCGTCGAAAATCGGGAAGGTGATATCTCTCCCCTTTGTGAGGTGTCAAGTACCCTTTCATTAAGGGGTATCCAGCATGAACTAAATAATATTTTCCTACACACGATAATAATAACCATCTATGAGATGTACATAAACAATATGCATTCATAATCAATAAGATTAAAAAAAAATACTATACCTGGTGGTGGTTTAGGAAAGTTTGCAAATGGTTTACGAATAACATCTAAAAAAATACGAATAACATGCCGCCATCGCATTTTGAGTTGGTGTTCCTTTTCTTCCATTGTATGGAATTTTCTTATCCTCTCTAACAACAACTGGGATATGTGTTCCATCAATGGCACTGATACAGTCCTAAAATACACATGTCATTAAATTTTAGATACTTATTAAGTTACTTTAACAAAATGTAAGCACACATTGAGCAATATTGATAAACAAATAAAATAAGTACCTTAAAATGTGGCCAATACAATGGATTGTGCCGAATTTTTTTGGGAACGTCACTGAAGGTGGGATCAGAAGGTTTGATGAGATCCATTGCCTTAGGTTTAGCGCTTTCAGAACTGTATGAAAATGTCTATGTATAGTCTTGCCAGAATGTTGGAACCTTTCTTGAACCATTCTATTACATGATCCTTGTGCTAGAATAAACAAACATATACCTACTGACTCTTCTAGTCTAATATGCCTCGTGTGCTGAAGTCCATATGTATGTTGCAGAACATTACATAATTGAAAGAAAATACGTGGTTTCATTCTAAACATATCATGACATATAGTCTCATTTCCAGTCATCATATGTATCAACCACCTATATCCAGTTTCTTTAGAATTTCTACAAGGCTGTTTATCAATGTATTTAATGGCATACGTCACTACTGCACGACATCCAGCAAAAACAAGATGGTAAAATTCATCATCACTATCACCATCATCATTCTCGTCATTATCATGAAAATGATCATCATTACCATAATCCATATAATCATCATAGTCCATGTGAGTGATACCTAAAAAATATTAACAATTAATAAGATAAAACACATAAAACTATCTTTTAAAGAAATTGTTCAACAATCACACTTATCAAATTTGCATTATTCAAATATAAAATAACATAAGTCATATCAAGTGGATAAACTAAAATTACATTGTCCAAATATAATAATAATAAAAAAAAAACACACATAGTTCAAACATCCCAACACCGAAAATAACAAGTGTCTTATTGCAAATTTATCCACTTGCTAATCAAGTAAAGAAATGGCGGTTGTCTATCGATTTCGCTTCATCTTTTAGAAACATAAGCTACAAATGTGGTTTTTCCAACACAGCGAACACCTCTCTCTTTTCTTTATTCTGAAAAATACGAGCTGCCATACGATGGAAATCAAAACCCTCCTCAACACCATCCAAGGTGCACATGCGCTTCAAGACATCACGAATACTATTACTTGAATTTGCTTGACTTGTGGCCTTTAACTCAACAGCATTACTTATTTTGCTGAGCTCGTGTAGCAACTTTGACACAGTTCCTGCTTTCTTTCCTTTACTTTGCATGACGGTACCTACTCCCTTCTTTCTCATTTCTTGGGGAGGCTGTGTAGGATTAGGTGGTTGTGTAGGATTAGCTGTTTGTGTAGAATTAGATGGCTGTGTAGGATTAGGTGTCTGTGTAAGACTAAGTGTCTCAATATCATCATGATTATATCGAGGACTCAACTCATCAGATGAGTCACCTAACACCTCCACAGAAGTCTCAAAATTAGTTGGTAAACCACCTGAAGAGGGAGTCCATGCACTTTCTCCAGTAGCCACAGTGTCTCTGAACATTATGTCTAATAAATGATGGTTATCTAAACCTCTTTCTCGGAATTTTGAAGCCTCAGGAACCTCCTACATAATTAAAATGCTTATATTAATAACTAAAAGTACAAACTATTACTAAAAAAATCATATTAATTGATGATGAGAGACACACCTTTAACTTCCTTTCCCACCATTCATTCGTTGCAACTATTGTTCCTTTGGTTGCGTCCCATCCTAATCCAATTTCACTTCGTTTCAATTTGTTCCAAGCAATCCAATCTTTTTTCAATGTGTCCCACTTATTCTTGAACTTACGATATTCCCATGACTTTCCGGTCTTATTTCTAAATGCTACCTCAATATTCTTCCAACCATGTTTTGTAAAGTGGGTATTTGGTCGATTACCTTGAAACACCTCATCCACACAGAGTTCACAAAAGATTGTAGTAAATTGTGATGTCCAAAGAGCTCTAGCATCTGAGTTACTTTGTTTTGATTCAGGGTTAGGATTGGATATCGTATTTTGTCTATCCATCTACAAAATTATAATTTTAGAAATCTAGTCAGACACTAATAGATTAACCATCTCATATACCAATAAAAACCAAAAGAATTATTAACATAAAAGTATAGCATTCAACTATATATAAACTGTCAAAGCTTTATTTTAGTTTTTACTTTCATCATTTTTTAGCTTATAAGTTGCAACATGTTTCTTTAATATATAAATAATGTTTGAATTTATCCTTCACTATGTTTCATATATGGACATGTGGAGTTGATACCAACATTGAAACGAAATAGCACTAAAAAAAAAATTAAAAGTCATCACTTTAAATTATTACTGTGCAATGCATAGTAACGGATCACTGTGCACTGCACAATATAAAAATTAAAATAAAAAAAAAAAATCACAAATTATCATTGTGCATCACGCCCATTAAAATATATATATATATATATACCCATTAAAAATAACACCAAGAGATGGAGAGAGGGGTCCCTCCATTTATACATAGAAAAAATAGACGGTAAAAAGAAAGAAAACATGGATTTTTGAGGGAGGGCGCTCCATCATTTTCACGGGAGAGAAACAGTGGTGTAAAAAATCTTTTTGATTTTGCAGAAGTAATCATACAAACTACATAAACAGTGAAAAATTTTACAAAAGCAAAGGAGTTATATAGAGAGAAAGAAAATATTAAGGTGAGATTATTACCTGGTAGAAGGCAGAGAGATGGACAACAACGACGCATACTGCTACAGGGCGGAGAAAGGATGAACGAGACAGAACGGAAAAAAAAAAAAAAAAAAAAGGATAAAAGAAGGGTTTTAATATATTTTAGGTAGGTATTCTTGGTATTTTCTTCATTTCCGCTCAAAAAAATGTAACTATTGCGCCAAATATCTTTTTAATAGAAATCGTGATTTTGTTTTAAATTCGCACTTTTTCAAATAAGCACCCTCTAATCAGCTTACGGAAATCGCATATTTTTTTGTGTTTTTAAAATTGCAATCCTAAACATCCTAAAATTGCGATTTGGTTTAAAATTGCAGATTATTTTTTAAAAAACGCACCCTAAGACATCTAAAGCTGTGAGACCAATCTTCTCCATGGCATTAGCCTCTCCTTTTATTTTTGAAAACGAAAGTATTTATTTTATTGCCTGCATAAAGTCGCCGGACCTAAAGTAAATTGTCTATTGTCTCATCAAACAACTAGCAGAAATTCTGAAAGCACTTCTACAAAACAACTCCAACTAAATTTAATTGAACCACATTGAATGATCTCTCTCTTGAGTTATTTACTAATGTTTGCATGATCTTTAGAAGAACCGCATCAAACAAAGGGATCGTGATTTTTTTTTTTTTTTTTTGAACTTATTGTACAATTATATATATATACTTTTTTCAATTTAAAATTTTAATTAGTCCTACTTTATGAATACAAACAGACTAGTGAAAAAGGGATGGAAAAATAAAAAGTAGATCTAAATAATTTCTATGTCATATATAACTTAGAAAAAAAAAAAAAAAAAAAAAAAAATCTCTGTTAAGAGAGTAGCCATTGATATTGTTATCGCACCTGCTTTTGCTTGAGCATCACCGCTAAATGCAATATTGAGTTGCCATCGTGGTCTTTGGAGCTGAGGAATGATTCATTACCATTAGCCAATTCCACTAACAACTTCAGAGCATCGAGATGATTATATCGAATACACAAGTGCAATACACTCTCTCTTTCGAGATTCATCAAGATGGACTCTTGTCAAGCTTTAATCAACTTTTCTATGATCTCTATTCTTCCTCTCATTGCAGCTAAGTGGAGAGGAATTCTCCCATCTTGATCACGAGCTAAGCAAGCATTTATATTTGTTTGCAACAATGCTTGTAGTATCTCAGTGTGGCCCTCTGCAGACGCCAAGTGAAGAGGGGTTTGTCCCAAGGAGTCTACCTCTTTTGCAAGTTTAAGCTTCTTGCTGACAAGAATTTTACTAAATTCAAGGTGGCGGCCATGCAAAGTAGATAAGTGTAAGGGGGTCTCAGTAAAAGATGTGAGTGAAACTCTATCAAGGATGCGTGCATCGCTTTGGATCAATGTGGTTAAGGTGCTTATACACCCATTCCTTGAGGCTTCATAAAGTGCAGCCATATTGGCTTCCTGATACATTTTTCATTTGTGAATGTGAAGATTGAAGAAACTACAACAAGAACTTATATAGACTTGCTAGAGGTCACTGGTCTTCAGGTGAGCTACTAAAAAAAATATACGGCGGACCCACCAGGCAAGGTATTTAAATAAAGCAATCATTCCCCCATTTTCATTAACCAATGTTGTGTTTGCCATGCATCCTTAGGGGTTTGCCTTCATTTTGCTGTTGACTTTCCTTTTTCCTTTTCTTAATTGTTTTTGGTTCATTTGTGTTGTTTATTGTTGAGATTCAATAATGTCGCTTTGCTCACTTGGATAGCTCTTAAAACATGCCTTGCTGAATGCGATTTTGAATGCCATAAAAAGCTTTGGTTTCCCTTCCTGGACACTAATTGGTTTTTAAATGGGATGGTCAAAGGCTCGATCCAACAATTGGTATTAGAGCACGGGTCATGGATTTGAGTTGGGGAGCCTCATGTTAAGGTTCAATAACGCCGCTCTGCTCACTTGGACGGTTCTTAGAACATGCCTTGCGAGGTACGATTTCAAATGCCATAAAAGGCTTTGGCTTCCCTTACTGGACACCAATTGGTTTTTAGATGAGATAGTCAAAGGCCAGATCCAACATTTATGTATTTGCTCAGAAAAAGGGGAGAAGACAAGAAAAAGACACGATATTATTTTTTCACATTCTTAGATCGTTAATTTTTTTTTTTTTTTTTTTTTTTTATAAAAAAAACACGCACACAAAATGAGAAATACGAAGAATTCAGCAAATTGAAAACCAAATTTCATTACATTTAAGGTTGCCCATGAATAAAGAGAGTACAACACTCAGTAGTTCGTAATAAAATAGGAGATGTGTTAGATATTTATATCTAAGTATTTGATTGGCTTAATCCATTGACTAAAACTTTGTATGTTGTTTTCTTCAATTCTAGAGATTTTCGTAACACTTACAGGAAGCTACTGACCACAACCTCAAACACTGAGTTTGGATGCTTAGAATCCAAACTTCACCGTTCACAATGAAAACTCATATGTCTTGAACATCCCCGCAAAGTTTTAACTCAATTAGACCACAAATGATCACCGATTAAAGTTATTAATCAAGGGCTGACAGAATTTTCAGATTCAGGGGATTTTATGGAGGAACAGTTTCAGGGAGGTCAGTGACTACCGTATGCCTGCCATATAGGGGTGACAATGCAGGCGGTTTTCTAATCGTCTGCTAACCGCTTAATCGTTATAATCGCCTAGTGGTTAGCGGGTAGCAGTTATTGGGTTTACTAACCGTAACCGCTAACCGCTAACCGCCTTTTTTATATAATATATTTTTATAATTACAATTATAATAATACTTATACATATAACATAATCAATTGATGATTAAATCAAAATTTTTGTTTTACATAATTAAATCACAATTTGAGTATTAATATATTATCACTATAATTTATATGATTATATCACATAATCAAAGGATTATTAAATCATTTCATTATATAATAACAAATTACACATATATAATATTACGTAAGTCATAAGTCATAAGTATTCAAGTTCATACTAACACAACAATTAAGTATCACTACAAAAAAACGATTTTTTTCTCACTGGAGTTTTCTGACGTGTCAGGGTGTCTGACACGTCAGAAATTTTTTTTGACGTGGCGCTTCTGACGTGTGTTGAATGTCAGAAGCATAGGTGTCAGGAAATTTTTTTCACTGACGTATTACTGTTTAGCACGTCAGAATTTTCTGATATGTCAATTTTGGCACGTCAGAAATTTCTAACATGTTATAATTTTCTGACGTGTTAAAATATAGCACGTCAGAAATTTCCTGACGTGTCAAAATTGACAAGTCAAGAAATTTAAAAATTAATTACAAAAATAATTTTTTTTTAAAATTTTTTCTGGAATTTTTTTTTTCAATTAAAAAATATATTAATTTAAATTATTTTTTTTTTTGTAATTTATCTGCACCACTCAAGTGGTGCAGAGAAATGGTGCAGAGAAATTCGTTTCTCCGCACGAATTTCTCTGCACCGTTTTGGACGAAAATTTTGGAAGAAAAATTTTTAGTTTCTACATTGCACGGCCGGATCTCTTCTTTTCTCTGGCCAGCTCTCACTTTTCTCCATCTTCTCTTCTCCTTCTTCTTCGTCTTCTCTTCTTTGCTTCTCCTTTTTTTTTTTTTTTTTTTTTTCTTTTGCTTCTCTTCTTCTCTTCTACTTCTCTTCTTCTGCTTTCTTCGATCTGCCATGGAGAGAAGGGAGATTGAGAGAGGAGAGAGAGAGTGTGTGGGGAAAATAAATGAGGAGGAAAGAATAAAAAGAGGAAAAAAGTTGAGTGAAAATAAGAGAGGGAAAAATTTCAAAATCCCGCCTATTTTTTTTGTGACATATCAATATTTAGCACGTCAGAAAATTCTAACGTGCCAGTTGGACACGTCAGAATTTTCTGACGTGCTATTTCAACACGTCAGAAAATTCTGACGTGCTATTTTTAGCACGTCAGAAAATGGTGATGTGGCAAAATTCATTACTGTTTGCCACGACAGAAAATAATAACTTTTTTGTAGTATATCTAGAGATTTAGTTTCAATGTATGTTATAAACTTATAAGTTCATATATGTTATAAATTATAATTAAACTTTATACATATATACAAATATGCATATTAAATAATATAAATATATAAGATCAATACTTAATCATATGATTCAATAACAATTTAAATACTTATTAAAGTGAATCATATTATTAATGTACGATGATAATGTGATTCATATAATATCAAATTATGTAATTGATATTGGATTAAGCAATGTGTTACGTACTTATAACCACAATTGAAGCATTAATGTATCATTATTCTAATTTACATGATTATAAAATAACAAATTATACATATATAATATGGCATAAATCATAAGTATACCAATTCATACTAATATAACAATTAAGCACCTAGAGGCTTAGTTCCAATGTATGTTATAAACTTATAACTTTATATATGTTATAAATTATAATTATACATGGATGCATATGAATAATATAAATGTATAAGATCAATACTTAATCATATGATTCAATGACAATTCAAATACTTTATTCATGTTAATCATATTATATTTTAATAGGTTATGTTTTATATTTAAGGAATTTTTTTTAAAGTACAAGTAAATGTAAATTTGGAGTCAAATATTTTTGATTTTTCAATATGTGCCCTTTTCACAGCAATTTGGCCTAAGAAGACACTAAAAATGCAAAAAACAAATGGGGTAAAACTGCTACAATGATTCGAAGAAAATAAAACCCAAAACTGAAAATTGGTTATATGTTTATCTTGAGAAAGCCTAAAAAAAACCAAAAACGCCCAATTTTCAAAAAGAGTTTTATAACGGGTGGTTACATCATGTTTTACTAACCGCTAACTGGTGGTTAATAGCTAACCACTAACTACTAGGTGGTTACGGTTGCGGTTAGTGAAATCTAAAAACCGTTATGGCGGTTACGGTTAGTAATTTTTGCTAATAATCGCTAACCGTAACCGCATTGATCACACCCCTACAGCTGTACGCCCTTTCGTTCGACCGCTCATCATTTGAAAAGAGGTTAGTATCTTTCGTACGCCAACCGATCGACTGCTGTTCTTCATCGCTAAAGTTACTTTTCACTCAGTGTGTTTCGTACGACCAGCGTACGCCTACCGGTCGACTGCTCTCCTCTAAGGCTAAAGTTACGGTTCAATCAGTGTCTCTCGTACACCTACCGTGCGACTACCGGTCGACTGCCAGTAAAGAATTGTTTATATTTTCTTCCATGCTTGGTTCTCTGATTGTCTCCTCTTGCATTATGGGATTCCCATTCTTTTAGTGGAAACATGGAGACTTGTTGTGCATGTCAAGTGGCTAGTGGAAGGTGGTAGAGATTCCCACTCACTAGTGGAAGGATGCATGATTTGTTTGTGACTTGGCTGAAATGGTTGAAAGGCTGTCAGCACTTGGAGTTGCTCTGGCGCCCATTTTCTACACGTGATGCACTGACCGGTCGACCTCCCATTCTTACCAGTCGACCGCCCGTCGGCAATTGTCTTTATTTTAATGCTGACATGTACTGTTCTCTGAAGACTATTTATATGGGTCCTATGTATTCGTTTTTCTCAATCAAAATACTGAGTATATCAGCTCACCTAGAGAGAAAAGCCTTAGTGCTTAAGCAAAATACAGAGTATACACGTGGTACTACCATCAATGTACCACGTGTTTCCTGGATCCAATTTTCCTCGTGCCTCAAGTGTTTAACTAATGATGAACGAATGCGCTCCCACCATCCCCTAAACATTGATTGAGATGGTTGTGCTTCATCAACACCATTACCACTCAGTGTTGGTGATAAGGAAGAATTTCTATTCGTTGATCTTCTAACACCAGCTTCCTTGAGAATGTTTTGGATTTCAAACCATTTCACATCTCTTGGATAGACGTTGTAGGCCTCTAAGACATCTAAAGCTGTGTGGCCAATCTTGTTCATGACATTAGCCTCTCCTTTTATTTTTGGAAATGAAAGTAAGTATTTTATTGCCTGCATAAAGACAATACTCTATTGTTTCAACAAACAACTAGCAGAAATTCTAAAAGCACTTCAACAAAACAACTCCAAAAAAATTTAATTCAACCACATTGAATGATCTTTCTTGGGTTATTTACTGTATACCATTTTGCATGAAACAGGGGTCTTTCTATTTTGGGTGGCATGTATGATAACATGGTGAACCTTCCTTCCCTTTTTTATTTTATTTTTTTTATTTTTGTAACTTGTTTTACGAATATACCTTCTTCCCATTTAAAATTTTAGTCCTACTTTATGAATACAAATTAACAAACTTACGATTAAAGGAAGGAAAAACAAGAAGTAAATTTCAAATCATTTTGGAGAAGTGGATAGCATGTGCCACTTCATATATCTCTTCTAAGATAGTAGCCATTGATAGTGTTAACGCACCTTCATTTGCGTGAGCATCACAGCTAAATGCAATATAGAGTTGCCATCATAGTCTTTGGAGTGGAGGAGTTTGTCGCAATAAGCTGCTTCCACCAACCATTTAAGAGCATCCAATTGATTATATCGAACACACAAGTGCAATACGCTATCTCCATTGAGAGTCATCAGAATGGACACTCGTCGAGCAATAATTAACTCTTCTAGGATGTTTACTCGTCCTCTCATTGTGGCTAAGTGGAGAGGAATTCTCTCATCTTGATCACGAGCTAAGCATACATCTGCATTTGCTTGCAATAATGTTAATACTGTCTTGGTGTGGCCCTCAGCAGAAGCCAAGTGAAGAGGTGTTCGTCCTAACGAGTCCACCTCTTCTACAAGTTTAGGTTTCTTGCTAACAAGAACTCTACTAAATTCAAGGTGGCCAAGCAAAGCTACAATGTGTAAAGGAGTTTCACTAAAAAATGTCAATGAAACTCTATCATGAATGTGCGGATCCCTTTGGATCAATGTGGTTAAGGTGCTTACCCACCCATTCCTTGAGGCTTCATAGTGAAGCCATATTGGCTTTCTCATCATGCACTGTATCTATCTTTCGCTTGTGAATGTGAAGAATGAAGAAACTACAACAAGAACTTATATAGACTAGAGTTCACTGGTTTTCATGTGAGCTATTGAAATAAAAATATACAGCGAACCCACCTGGCAAGGTATTGAAATAAGAGAAATGATAGTTCCACAACTTAAAGACAACTTTAACCCAACTTTTTTTTTTTTTTTTTTTTTTTTTTTTTTTTTTTTATGCGGTCATTTTTAAAAAATAATAATAATAAAAAAAAAATTCTGAAGTAATAGCATCCTATGTGGTCATTTTTTTATTTGGTAATTTTCTTTTTTTTTAAAAAATGGTCATTATTCTGAAGAAAAATACCATTTAAAAAAAAAAAACCAAATAAAAAATGACCACATAGGATGTTATTAGTCATAATTTTTTTTTTTTTTTTTTTTTTTGTTTAAAAAAAAATGACCACATAAGAGAAAAGTTTGGTCAAAATTGTGTCTCTAAGTTGTGTATCTATCATTCCTCTTGAAATAAAACAATCATTACATGTGTGTCATTTTCATTGACCAGTGTTGTGTTTGCCATTCATCCTTAGTTGTTGTCTTCATTTTCCTGTTGAGTTTCCTTTTTCCTCTTCTTAATTGTTTTTGGTTCATTCGTGTTATTTTTGTATTTGCTCAGAAAAAGGGGAGGGGGACGGGCAGACACGATATTATTTGTTCACATTTTTAGAGCATCCATATTGAGCTCTTCAAATAAAAGTTAAATTTGAAGAGAAAAACTCACTTTTTTTTTAAATTTGAATAGTCACTTTTAAAATAAACCAAATATTAAACTCTCTATATCTTCATCTATTTTAATTAAATATTATTATTTTATGATTTTTTAATTCTTTTTTTGTTCTTGGTAGATGAGAGAGAGAAGGAAATGAATATATAAGATTAAAAAACTAAATAACTTTTACTTTTTGGCACTTGGTATTTGGAGAGTCTTGTTGATCAAAGTTAAATTTGAAATAGAGTAGAGAGCTTGTTAAATGACTATTTTTGTGAGTTTTTTCAATTTTTTAAAGAAAAGCCAAATTTGAAGATGGGGATGCTCTTAAATTGTTATTTTTTTAAAGCGCACTCCAAATGAGAAATAAGAAGAATTCAACAAATTAAATACCTAATTTCATTACATTTAAGGTTGCCCACGAATAAAGAGAGTACAACATTCAGTAGTTCGTAACGAAATAGAAGATTTAACAATTAAATTACATTCAAAGATTAACAAACTACGCATTTTGAATGAAATCTTTATCTATAATATAGTGCAATAAAAAGATTATTTTTTGCCCATAAAAGTCGTGGTTGGTAAGGGGCCATAGGTCTCATCCATAGTTGTTGTGCCTCCACCCATTGATGGACCTATAGTCTCTTGCCATTTAAGACTTTTATAGGCAAAAAATGATCTTTTTATTGCACTATAACATATCTCATAATATATCCATCATCCTATGGTTGCCATTTCAAGGTAAAATAATGTGTGGATAAGACTTGAGATTTCAGATACTTAGGCTGAAAGCCTGAAACACGTGGTTGAGTCGGATTATGGATTGCGTTGATTCAACTGCAAATAAAATCTGTCATTCCCTACTTTCATAGGCCCTATTGTATAAGCAATTTTAAGGAGTTTCAATCACAATTTGATTAATTTTGTACAATAATAATACAGATATAACTTCTATTTTTTCTAAGCATTATATAAGAATAATATTTTAATTAAAATTATTAGCAATTCGAATAATTTGAGAACAGGGCTGCCTGTTATGAATGTTTTCAAAACAATTAATGTGGAAATTTTTTCAACTTTGTTTTCTCGTTAAAAAGATTTGTCCAGGTGGACATCACATTAATCTGAGTAATGCTGCAAGTCCTTCTTGTATCCCTCTTGAGTTCCTCCAAGAATGATGTGCCTATTAAAATTATCATTGGGCTTGTGATTAATTATTATTGAATTTTGATCAAAAGGTGATTTTAATAGCAACATCATTGTTGGAGAGACTAAAAAGGTACACAAGAGAGACTTCTAGAATTACTTCATTAATCTACCTTAACATCAACTTTGAGATTTTTTATTTTTTTTTTGTGAGTAATCAACTTTGAGAAAGTTGATCAATAGACTTTTGCCAAAAGCAATGCCATTTTTTTTTTTTTTTTGTCTTTAAAGCCCACATTCATTTGCGTCATGGGCACATTTATAATTTTATATAAATTTAGGAGTATAAAAGTCATTTTATTCATTCGTCGTTTGATTTAAACCCAAACTTAATAACATGTACAGATAACATTGCAAAAGATTGAAACTTGAATATACTAAATTAAGAATTTTTAAAATTTAAAAAGTAATTATAAGTACAATGAAAATTAATAAGTTAGATGAAGTTTTTCCTAATTTATTTTTTGAGAGCTCTACTATTCCTGTGTGCCATTTTCATTGACCAAAGTAGTGCTTGGTATGCAATATCCTTAGTTGTTGTTTTCATTTTCCTGTTGAGTTTCCCTTTTCCTTTTCTTAATTGTTTGTGGTTCATTCGTGTTGTTTATGTATTTGCTCACAAAAAGGGGAGGGGGACAGAAACAAACACGATATTACTTTTTTTAAACACACTCCAAATGAGAAATAAGAAGAATCCAACAAATTAAATTCCCAATTTTATCACCGGTTAGCCACGAATAATTAAAGAGAGTGCAACACTCAGAATCAGAACCATAAAGAGAGTACAATGTACACTCAGCAGTTCGTAATCAAATAGGGAAGAATTAACAATCAAATTACATTCAAATATTAACAAACTATGTGATTCTCACCTGCACATTACAAAAAAATCACTATTTTCTTATGTGACAAACAGTACATAATTTTTGCCACATTACCATTTTCTGACGTGGCATTTTATATTTTCTGAGCTAAAAATAGCGCGTTAAAAATTTCTGACGCGCCAAATGGGTGGATTTGTGAAATTTTTTCCTCTTTTTATTCTTCCCTCCTCATTTATTTTCCCTACACTCTCTCTCACTCCTCTCCTCTCTCTCTCCACGGCAGATCAAAGAAAGCAGAAGAAGGAGAAGAAAAAGAAAAGGAGAAGAGAAGAAGAAAAAGAAAGGGAGAAGAGAAGAGGAGAAAAATGTAACAAATTTTAAAAATTAAAAAATTAAATATTTTCTGACGTGGAAGTGTCCCACGTCAGAATTTTCTGACGTGGTACACTGCCACGTCATAACACTATATATATATATATATACAGACGTGGTATTTTTTTTTTTAGAATAGTTTCCTAACGTGCCATGTGTCGCGCGTCAGGAATTCCTGACGTGCAACACATGGCACGTCAGAAATCCCCTCGATAACCGATATTATTATATCATAAAAAAATGGGCGGGATTTTAAAAATTTTCCTCTATGCTTTTTTCCCTCAACTTTTTTCACTCTTCTTATTCTTTCCCTCTTTATTTATTTTCCCCACACTCTCTCTCTCTCTCCTCTCTCAATCTCCCTTCTCTGCACACTGCACGGCAGCTCCCTCTAGATCTAGAGGGAAAAAATGAAAGTAGCGGATCGAAGAAGAAAGAAGAAAAAGAAAAGGAGAAGAGAAGAAGAAAAGGAGAAGAGAAGCTGGCCAGCAGTGTGCAGATCTAGAAGAAAAAGAGGGAGCTGCCGTGCAGTGTGAAGATTTGTTGCCGTAAAAAACGACACGTCAGAAAATTCTTCTGACGCGTCGGACACCAAAAAACATCAGAAATCTTCAGTAAAAAAAAAAAAATTGATTTTTTGTAGTGGCATTTTTATAAATGTATACATAATTTATTTATCTTATTAAAAATGCATGTAAAAATCATGCTTTTTTTTTTTTTTTTAAATATTAGTTTAGTAAACAAAATCGAAAGAAATTCTCAAACTCAATTACTAATTAGGATGCATTTATAAATGTGGAAATTTTTTCGACATAGTTTTCTTATTTTTATGTTTTTAGGAGACTTTTCTTTGCAATTGCTCACCAGCTAGCATTGCGAGCGTCTAAAACGATTTATCCCGGCTATACATGGGGAATTAAGATTCTCTTCAGCTCAAATGAACTGAAGAACATCCCGTTAGTTATAGTGGAGGGGTATTTTTGTCCAGACAAAAATATTCCTTAAGTAAGCACAAGTCATATTGAAGTCAACCTCTCAAGAGAAGATAGAGTTAGAATCAAAGACTTAGTTATTGTGATAAGATTGTATTTATCTTGTAGATAACTCATCTGTAGAGAATAGTTTAAATCTCTCTAATTCTGTACATGAGTTTGTATATAACTCAACTTCCTTTGATTCTATAAATATGAATGAAGATATCTCAACCAATTACGGTGAGAAAATTATCATCAGAGATATTATTTAGTTTTGTTATGGTATCAGAGCAAAATATTGACTAACGTCGTTTTTGTTTTGATTCCTGGTTTCTTTTGTTTTTTCTTTCATTTTTTTTTCCTGCTTCAAATATCTGCTGCTCCCGTCAGAATTTTTTTTTCTCACAATACCTGCTGCTGCTACTGCACTCTTGGCCGTTCCTGAAGGTGAGATTCCGATTCCACATATTGCTGCCCCGAATCCCACTGCACCAGCACCCATTCAACCTGCTACACCAAATATTGTATTTCAAGTCCCCAATATGAATCCAACTCTCAACGTCAAGCTCACCAAAAGCAATTTCATCTCCTGGAAAACGCAAATAGACGCGTACTTGCATGGCCAGGACGCTCACGGTTTCATTGACGGCACAAACCGTGCTCCACCAAAAACTGTCCCAAATCCAGCCCCTGTCGTGGATGCTCTTGCCCAAATCATGAACCCTGCGTACATCACTTGGTACCAACGTGATCAACTTATTTTGAGTGTTTTAATTTCCACTCTTTCAGAATCTTTAGTCACACTTGCTGTGGGGTGTGCAACGGCCCGTGATCTCTGGTCGTCCTTGGAGAAGATGTTCACCTCGACATCTCGTGCTCAGATGATGCAAACCCGTTATCAACTTGCCACTTCTAAGAAAGGTAACCAATCTGTCACTGATTATTTTCAGCGAATAAAACTTATGAGCGATACCATGGCGGCTATAGGCCAGCCTCTCAATGACTTTTTTACTTGTTCTACGAATATATCTTCTTCAAATATAAAAATTTAGTCATACTTTATGAACACGAGCAAACTTACGAAAAGGGAAGGAAAAACAAGAAGGAGATCTCAAATAATTTCATACACCTGGATAGAGTGCTACTTTATATATATCACTAGAGAAAGAAATATATCTTCTAAAAGACTAGCCATAGATATTGTTAACGCACCTTCGTTTGCTTGAGCATCACAGCTAAATGTAATATAGAGTTGTCATCATGGTCTTTGGAGTTGAGGAATTCATCGCAATTAGACGATTCCACTAGCAATTTAAGAGCATGTAGATGATTATATCGAACACACAAGTGCAAAACACTATCTCCATTGAGCCTCACCCAGATGGACTCTTGCCGAGCAATAATTAACTCTTTTATGATTTCTGTTCTTCCTCTCATTGCGGCTAAGTGGAGAGGAATTCTCTCATCTTGATCAATAGCCAAGCAAACATTTCCATTTGCTTGCAACAATGCTTTTACTATCTCGGTGTGGCCCTCAGCTGAAGCCAAGTGAAGAGGGGTTCGTCCCAGCGAGTCTACTTCTTCCGCAAGTTTAGGTTTCTTGCTGACAAGAACTCTACTAAATTCAAGGTGGCCAAGCAAGGCTGTAATGTGTAAGGGGGTCTCACTAAAGGATGTGAGTGAAACTTTATTAAGAATAAGTGGATCCCTTTGGATCAAGGTGTTCAAGGTGTTTACACACCCATTGAGAGAGGCTTGATAGAGTGCAATCATATTCTCTTCTTCAACATGCAATATTCTATCCATCCTTCACTTGCAAATGTGAAGAATGAAGAAACTTCAACAAGAATTTATATACTTACTACTTACTAGAACTGATGACCAATAAAAAAGGGAAAGCCCCGCGATCTTTCCTCCCTTGATAACACAATTTCATTCTTATTCAACATAAGAAAGAAGAAGAACATCTGAAAATATATGGCCGACCCTTGGACGGCTGGTTCATGGGAAACTGCGAGGATGCAGCTGCTTGTGTTTAAGTAAATGTCTCTCTCAGAGGAGGGTGTGAATTGGTTGTTGAAATAACGCCGCCCCTTCATATGATAAGACGACTGGATTGCCAAATCTCCTTCTCTTATCTAAATTATGTGTTCAAAATACCCACCACAAAAGTATTTATCAAACACAGCCCACGCGTAGAGATGCTTGATGGCCGGGGTGATTTATCCTCTTTTGAACTTTGATTATTGTTGACTTTTAATTCTATGAATTGATGAATAATTGTTAATGGATTCATATCTATTTACCCATGAACTCCTATGAAACTAATTTATATCTATAGATTTGGGCATGACGTGAAAGCCACGTTGAGGAATTCATGACCCGTGCTAGATGTGGGTTCATGAAATTTGGGAAACTAAAGACAAGGTCTTCTTCTTTGAAGACTTGCGTTCCCTTGGTTTGCATAATAGATTCTTGGAATCAAATGACTAGAAAAGTCAAAAAATTATGGGGTCCGACGGTAAGACTTGTGGAAAGCAATTTCCTTGAACTTTCATTCATAACTCCGCTGCTTCTTCTTCTTCTATTTTGTTTTTTGTTTTTTAATAGAAATTTCTTTCAAACGAATCTGAAAAAAATATTCTTCACTTCATTTAAAATAGTGTCAAGTGTCTATAAACATTTAAAACGTTAGTCTAATTTCTAAAGTCATTAATAGCAATTTATTAACTTAGACTAACGGTTTAAATATTTATAAACACTTAACACTATTTTAAATGGCTTAGAAAATATTTCCTTAGATTGATTTGAAGCAACTTTCTGTTAGACTAAAACCTAGAGGTGGAAGGTTAACCCTTTAGAGATGGTATCACTTAAAATTGATTTTATCATTCTAAATTTAGTGTTAATACTTCAAATTTGAATTTTCCTTTAATATCTCCCTTCTTCAATTTTTCTTTTTTTTTTTTTTTTTTTTGTTAAAAAAAAAAGGAGGTGAGACCCATGAGGCAGCCGGAAATCTCAATTCAAAAAATAGTCTCATATGGATCAGTTTTTCCCTCCCACAAGTAATGTTGTCTTATCATTTATTATGCTTCTGTTGTCCCTCAAATGGGCTTCACAGCTTGGATTTATTTAAATAAATTCAAGGCCAAAAACTTGTCTCGTCAAAAGACAAAAAGGTTGAGAAAAATGCAGCAAAAGTTAACCAAAAAAAAAAAAAAAGAAAAAGAAAAGGCAAAGAATGAATAGGAAAAGTACAAAGCAATTATTTGAAGAAAAAGGAAGAACGTTTTTGTCATTCTTACTTCCATCTTTTTCTTTGCCGCCTTTTTTTTTTTCCGAGTAAAATTGAGAAACTTTCATTGAGAAGAATCAAGACAGAGTAAGTGCTCTGTGGGAACAATCACAACAGAGCATTCATCGATCTCTGAGTCTACAATCAAATCGATACGGGAAGGGGTCACTTCCACCCAAGATTTACAATGTCAAAGAAATGCCCATGGGCCTCCTGTGCTGAAAATAAGAGAGAGATTTATATAGACCTCAACCGGATACAAGCTGTAGATATATGTCTTGCAACTGCTGGAGAAAATATTTCTCTTTGGCTGCATTGTATTTAGTTATACTACTTTTTTCTTTTTTACCGGTGACAAAAATAGCCACCTCGAGGAAGTTTTGGACAGAAAGTAATAAGTATTGGATTCCAAATAATATGAATGATAAATTGATTGATTCCTTCAATAAAACAATATATGAAAAATATGGTACAATTTTAGAATTACTATGCTTTGGACAAAGGCAACATTACGTTTGACGAACGTTTTCACTGAAATTAAACAAAAATTACTAAAACACACATTTTTTTAAAAAATAAATAAATAAAATTGAGACTCCGTTTGTTTAAGAAGGTGAAACTTCAACCGCAAATTTTGGCAACCATCGGCTGGAAGATTCCAGCTAACTCCGGCAACCAGAAGTGGATTCCGACTAAATATCTTCAAGACAAAAAATTAACCAATTGATGGAATAATGATATCATTCCATGAGTTTAATTTTGGTCTCAAACCTACGCTTAAAGTTCAATATACTACTCGAATCATTGTTGGATCCAATTGAGATTGGATTTTAATTATGACCAAACCTATTGGCAGACGTATATTCACCAGCAACACTAAATTTGAGCCAAAAGAGAAGGAAAAGCATATGAAGCATCTTTAGAGAATAAAGTGATAAAAACCAATACCATTTCATGATATGGTAGGAAAAAAAAAAAAATTAACAAAACCGGGTTTAAATGCACTGTTTACACCCCATGCATATCACAAATCAACAAGATAAAGCAAAAAATGGTGAAACTTTCAATTGCTGCTGTGAAAATTAGAGGAAACGAACCTGCATGAACCTGATAAAGCTGCATGGTAAAGATGGAGGGATGAATACGATGAGAATGAGAGGACGAAATAAGGCAGAGAAACCCATGGATCTTTATCTTCTTCTTTTGGATGAAACCAACACCTTCATTGATGCCTTCAATATATAGCCTCATTTTAAATAAATAGGGGCAGTGAGTGAAAGTGATCAACTTTGATTCTTACATAAACTTTTTGACTTTTAATTCCAGGAATTGATGAATATTTGTTACAAAAAAGGATTCATATCTAAACCATTAACTCCGTCGAGACTAATGGGCATGAATGACGCGAAAGCCGCGTAGTGGAATTCTACGCAAGACCACAAACTTGAATCAAACATATCAATGTCTAAGTCAAAAGGGAGAAGACCCAATTAGGTGGCATGATTGAATATTGACGCCAATGATAGAGCTTCTCAACACATCAATGTCTCATGCCAAAACCATATCAAACAAAACCAGATTACCAACTCTAATTGGTTGACGACCAAAACGTACCCACAAAACATGAAGCAATATCCAAATTCAAGCCAAAATTCAGCAACAAAAGCATGCCAAAATTGTTTAACATAACAATCTTGCTAATAGAACACATACCACATAGCACAATTTTCCCATGCACAATTTTTCTGCGGCTTCAAATGTTTTGCTAATAATGAACGAACGTATTCCCGCCATCTCTTAAAACTTGATTGAGCTGGCTGTCCGGATTACAGTGGTTGTGCTTCATCAACACCAATGCCACTCGGTGTCAGTGTCGGTGGCAGGGAAGAATTTAGATCTGTTGATCTTCTAACACCGGCTTCTTTTAAAATGTTTTGGATTTCAAAACATTTAAAATCTCGTCGACAGATCTCTAAGACATCTAAAGCTATGTAACCAATCATGTTCGTGACATTAGCCACTCTTTTTATTTTCGGTACTAAAAGTAAATATTTTATGGCCTGCACAAAGACAATATTCTACTGTTTCATCGATAAATTACCAGAAACTCCAAAAGCACTTCCACAAAACTGCCCCAAATAAATTTAATTCAACCAGATTGCATTTAGCTGTGACGCTTGTTGATACAAAATATCTCATAAAACCCAAACCAAAAGGCCCACTTAGAATAAGAGGCCCACGGCTCACCATGATACCAAGGCACTAAGCCCAAGATCCAGCAAATCATGACACAATCGCCTGATCGTGTTAGATCCGCACTCAAGCATGCAGTTACGCCCCATATCAAAATGGTTGCATGCCAAATCACGTAAACCCTATAATCAATGGAGCATGATTACTCTCCAAACAACCCAATCTGGGAGTTACGGCCAAAATCAGAGAGCAACCAACCAAATCTCTCCTAAAAGGAGTCTAGGTACACGAAGACTTATCCATTCAATCTCCCATATGATCTTAAAGATGATCTTCGGTTGGAACCACTCCCACGTATCAAGGGACGTCGAATAAGAGTCTAGGATTCTTCCACTCACTCATAACCTCTATAAGAAAAGGATCCACCTACGATACAGATACATACTCAATTCTACTCTTATCATTCTCAATTATTATTATTTCTTATTATCTATCTTACTCAAATTCACACTCAGGCATCAAAGGTGGCACGACCGCCACACCCCCCACTTCGCGGTCTGTCACTGCTGATAACTTTTTTCGTTCTTAGCTGGCTTTGAAATCAAATTGCTACTAGGGTTGACAACTGTCTCAACAGTTGGCACCATCTGTGGGAACGAGGATCATCTAATGATCTAACGTTCAAACAGGACAAAAGTCACGAATGGTAGCCACTAGATCTCAAGGCCAAACCGAAAACACAACCAACATGACCAACTTTCGTCCCCAGTCAGAGAATGTCAATCTACATGATGCTGGCAACCACGAAACTGAAGAGACTCCTGCCGAGTCCCCTGTCTTTGGTCCACACCTGCTAGACAGCAAGCGTCTGCGGACCTTAGAAGTCCAGAATGAGCACATGATGGAAACCTTGGAGCTCCTGCTGCAGAGAAGCTCCGAGAACCAGAATTCGGAGGACTCAATGAGTGCAGAGTTACAACTAGGAATGTCCAGTGGACCCAACGTGCCACCAGTAACCAAAGATGTTGGTTCAGCAGATGCGCAGATAGACGCCATCCAAGCTACGCTGAATAGCCTAACTTAGCGATTGAATGGCTCCCGCTCCACGAGTCACGACTTCCTGGCGACGGAGCTGCCATTCACCTAGAAGATCATAAAGGCTGGTTTACCTGAGAAGTTCAAGTTGCCGCACATGGACCGTTACGATGGAAGCTAGGATCCAGCAAACCATCTCGAAACCTACAGAGCTCACATGACGCTACAAGCCTCGTCCGATAGGATCTTTTGCAGGGTATTTCCCCTCACCCTCAAAGGAGCCGCCAAGCATTGGTTCAGCAGTTTACAACCCCAGTCATAGGAACATTCGCCGAACTTGATATGAATTTCCTTTCCCATTTCATTGGAAATCATCGGCATCGAAAGCCGGCGGCATATCTGCTAACCATCAAAACAAGAATGTGACAAGTCATTAAAAAGCTACATGGCTCGATTCAATCGTGAAAAGCTCACAGTCGATAAACCAGACGAAAGAATTGTCCACCTGGCATTGATGGGCGGAATATGACCATACAGTCCATTCATGGCCGATGTAAACATCAATCCCCTAAGAGATTTAGATGAACTCATGGCAAGAGCCGAGAATTTCATCAATGGCAAAGAAACTGTAAGGGCCTTCGCAGAACAATCCCAACAACCTCTAGAGAGGAAGAAGGAGAGCCGACAACTAGAGAACAATGTGCGAACTCGTAGAGCAAACAACTGATTCAAGGCGCCGGCACATGCACCTGCTCCATGCACCCAACATTGACCTATCGTACCAGGAGCGGCAGCTAACTGATTAATGCAGTTATGAAACGACCTGGGATTCCGCTGGCCGAATCCCACACGATCGCCCCTAGGAGCAAGAAAGACAAGCAAGTACTATGAATATCACCGGGACATAGGGCACAACTCAGAAGAGTGCTACCAATTGGAAAGGCTGATTGATAGACAGCAAAGAAGAGAACAAAATGACCATCCCGTGGTGAACCAACACCCAAACCCAAGGACGGACCATCAAGAAGAGCAACCTACCCAGCCTCTTGCAAGGGGAGAAATCAGAACGATCTCCGAAGGGTTTGTAGAAGGTGGTTCCACGAACGCTATGAGAAATGCATACACTTAGCGACTCCGAGCAATGGAAGTATACATCACGGACTGCCTAGCTAAAACCCTGAGGCCCCGCAAACCTGAGCAAATGTGTGATATTACTTTCAGTGAAGAAGATGCGCACGGAGTGCAGCACCCCCATGACAATCCACTTGTAGTCATGCTGGCCCTAGCCAACTATACCATTCACTGGGTGTTGATAGACAATGACAGCTCTGTAGGCATACTATATGTCCCAGTGTACGATTTGATGCAATTTGGCAGGGAAACGCTTCAACCGGTAACTTCCCCTTTAATTGGCTTTGCCGGAGACAAAGTCCACCTAGTTTGAACCATCGACCTCCCAGTCACGGCAAGTACGCCCCCATGTCAAACCACGATTATGGTTTCATTTTTAGTAGTAAACTGTCCTTTGGCCTACAACGCCATCTTGGGGAGAACCGCACTCAACAAAATGAAGGCGATCCCATCCACCTATCATTTAAAAATGAAGTTCCCAACAGAAGTCAGGGTGGGGGAAGTACGAGGTGACCAACAGTCCGCCCGGAGATGCTACATGATATCGTTGAAAGATCCACAGGCCAAAGCAACCATGATTATCGACATTGTAGATGCACGAAACAAACAGAAGCTCCAGTAAGCAGAACCAACAAAATCACTCTCTCAAATCCAAATCGACAGCAACACTGACCATGTGGTCCATATTGGCCAGCACTTGATTGGAGAATGTCGTGAGGAGCTCATTCAAGTCCTCAGAAAACATAGAGAAGTCTTCGCGTGGACTCACAGCGATATGCCTGGCATCAGCACCGAGGTAATCTCTCATCGGCTGAATGTTGATCCTCACATCAAACTAGTGATCCAAAAGTGAAGAAGTTTCGCCCCTGAGTGCAACATGGCGATAGCAGAAGAAGTAGAGAAACTCCTGGCGACAAGATTTATCAGAAAAGTTAACTACTCCAACTGGATCTCTAATGTAGTGATGGTGAAGAAAGCAAATGGTAAGTGGTGTATGTGCCTTGATTTTACAGATCTCAATCAAGCCTGTCCCAAAGACAACTTTCTATTGCCTCGGATTGATCTCCTGGCGGACTCTACCTCTGGTCACAAACTGTTAAGCTTCATGGACGCCTTCTTCGGTTCCAACCAAATCAAGATGGACCCGGCGGACCAAGAGAAAACGGCCTTCATCACTGACAGAGAACTTTATTGCTACACCGCCATGCCCTTTGGACTGAAAAATGCATGGGCTACATATCAGAGGTTAGTAAATTCAATGTTCAAAAAATAAATAGGTCGTAATGTTGAAGTTTATGTTGATGCAATGTTAGTTAAAAGTCGTTATGCTAGTGACCATGTAACTGACTTAGAAGAAGCCTTTGAGGTATTAGGAGAACATAACATGAAACTCAACCCTTCTAAATGTGCCTTTGGAGTATCTTCCGGTAAGTTTTTAGGCTTCATGATGTTTCAGCGAGGCATCAAAGCAAACCTAGAGAAAATCATAGCCCTTATTGACATGCAGCCACCCCATAATACCAAAGAGTTGCAGCGTTTCACAAGACGTCTAGCAGCGCTCAATAGGTTCATAGCCCGTTCGACGGACAAAAGCCTCCCATTTTTAAAATAATGTGAAAATCATTTGAATGGAATGAAGAATGCGAGGCAGCATTCCAAAACCTAAAAGAGTATTTGGCGAAACCACCACTTATTATTAGAGCCGAACCAGGTGAGCCACTCTATGTTTATCTAGTGTCCACTGCCACCATTGTTAGCTCTGTTCTCATAAGGGAAGATAAAAAAAAAATACAAATACTAGTCTACTACACTAGTCGCATACTACAGGGGGCAGAAACACGATATCCGGGTATTGAAAAATTAGCATCCGCTTTGATCACCTCCACCAGACGGCTCCGACCTTATTACCAAGTTCACCCTATTACGGTACTTACTGGTCACCCACTGAAGAAGTCTCTCCACAAGCCAAACACCTCGAGTCGCCTGGTGCAATGGTCCGTCGAGCTAGGCGAGTTTGATATCGAGTATCTCCCAATGACCGCAATAAAAGCACAAGTAGTCGCGGATTTCCTAGGACAATTTATAGAGGACATTGAAGAGGCGAACAAAGGTGAGTTTGAACCTGTCTGGTTCATTGAAGTTGACGGATCATCATCCTCAAAAAGGAGTGGAGCCAGAATCGTTATTAAAACACCTGACGGGATCATTGTTGTGCAAATTTCTTTAACTTACAAGAGTACGAATCGATTGTAGTTAATGGATTGCAAGTACAAGGTCAAACCCACAAGGAATTATGTTTTTGAAAGAACAATTTATATCTAAACTAATTAAATCATAACCTAGTTCCAAAAGGGTTTTGAATTTTGAGTTTTAAAAATTAAAAGTGAAACATAAACTAATTAAAATAAACTAAGAGATAAAATACTAAGGTTTGGGAATTTTCACTCACCGAATCATGACAACATACTTCCATATTTATCAATATTAATCTAAAGTTCTCACAATTAAAATATTAGATATATTTTACTATGCTTCAAACAATTAATCAAAATCATCCCATGTATCCATTCATTGCACAAATCACAAAAGGAATCCAATATCAATTAAATCATCAGATGTATCCGTAAATCACAAAAGATATCAAATCTTAATTGAAACACTAAATGTATCCATATAACAAATCACAAAGGATATCCAATTATTTAGGCAAATAAAATCAAACAATCAATTATGTGAAATTATCTTAAATCATCAAGTGTATCCTTGAATCACAAAAAATATCCAAGAATCACTCCACACATTGAAAATGAGTAAAACAATTGAAATATTAAACCCAATAAAATTAGATAAATAAAGACTTACATGAAAGTATTGATGTTCTTCATCGGTGAGGCTTCATCCTCAACCTTAGTTGGGAATTAGCTACACATAAAAATAAAACCTAAACTAAAGAAAAACTAAACTAAAAGAAAAGCTGTGGATTACATTCTATTTCCAAAATTGTATCCCAAAACTAGTCTCTGAAATTCTATATCTTTTGTTGAATGTAAAGAAGTTTATTTATTGGCTTAGGGAAGTCCTAGAAGCCTATTAAACCTAGATAATTCGGAGGTCTGTCTCCTAGTCAAAATAGAAGTCTGAAATTGGAATAGGATTTGTCCAAATTTGTGTCCTTTTATTGAGGGGTGATTTTGGCATAGTAACCGTCCGAATTAGGAAAATTCTATTTCATAATGAACTGTATTATTTTGAGTTAGCTTTCCAATGCTGCTTTAACCACTTCAATCCAATATTTAAGTGGAAAGTTATGGTCAAAATATTGAGACATGTGCAGAATCTGAATTTGAATCCAATCCGAAATTTTATCCAATCTAAACTTTAATCCAATCTGATCTTTAATCCGATTTAACCTTTTCTTGGATTTGGTTAAACTTAACCACATCATCTAGGTCTTCTTAAAGTATGCTTTATTCCAAGCTTTGTATTTTTCCCTTTAAAGCTATAGTTTTTCTTTAATGACTTTAAAAATACTAAAAACACAAAACCAACACAAAACATTAAATAACGACACAACTAAATGATTAACTAATGTAAATAAAGGGGTCCAAGTATGCAATATTTGACATTTATCAATCATCATCCAACACGCAATCCGGTTCAAGTTCCAAGCAACAAATAACGAAGCTGAGTAAGAAGCGCTCATAGCCGGACTCCAACTGGCAAAACAATTGGGGGCCAACAGTGTAAGTGTACAGAGCGACTCCTAACTGGTGGTGGGCCAGTTAACCGAGGAATATGAAGTGAAATGAGAAAAAATCAAACTATATATGCAGAAGGCATTGGACGCCAAGGATACATTCACCAAATTCTACATTCAGCAAGTCTCGCGGGACTCAAATGTCAAGGAGGACCAACTAGCCAGTCTGGCTTCCTCTAGTTCTGAATCACCCCCAGGGGATGAAACCACTATGAGCGAAGCGGAGACACCAGCAATCGATGGCCACCAAGTCTCCATGTATATACTGTCCATTCATGATATCAATTGGGCTAAACCTGTTGTTAAATACTTTGTTGAAAAAAGTCTCCTGGAAGACCAAATGGAAGCCAAGGCAATCTGCTGTCGGGTAGCAAGGTACCTCGTCCATAATGATGTTTTGTACAAACGGAGCTTTATACATCCACTCTTGAGATGTTTGTCCGAAGAAAAAGCAGACTATGTCTTAAGAGAAATCCACGAAGGAATGTGTGGAAATCACTCGGGAAAGAGATCCCTAGCTCTAAGGGTAGGGTGCTATTGGCCAACAATGCCTCAAGACGCACACGACATGGTCAAATGTTGTAAAAAATGCCAGCAATTTACCAATGTCCCAAGGAGCTCACTGGAAGATCTCACATCAATATTCACTCCTTGGCCGTTCACACAATGGGGGGTAGATATTGTGGGACCCTTACTACCAAGAAAAGGAGGAGTCAAGTTTGCTATGTTAGTAGTTGACTACTTCACCAAATGGGCATAAGCCAAAGCACTAGCCACCATCACAGAGAAAAATATCGAACACTTCATGTGATGATCAGTGGTCTACCGATTTGGTATCCCACACTCAATTGTGTTAGACAACGGTAAGCAGTTCGATAACTCAGCATTCTGGGATTGGTGTTCGCAACCTTGCATCAACAACTATTACTCCTCACCTGCCTGGGCAAATGGGCAGGTTGAAGCAACTAATAAAACAATTTTCAAAATGATCAAGAGGAAGCTGGACAAAGCCAAAGGTTTATGGGCTGAAGAATTACCAGAAGTATTATGGGCGTACCGGACGACCACAAAAACAGCAACCGAGGATACCCTGTTCGCTCTAACATTTGGGAGTGAAGCTATATCCGGTCGAAGTCGGCATGCCTAGTCACAAGCAAGCCAATTTTGACGAAGAAGAAAACGACACGGCTTTGTGAGAAAGTCTGGAATAACTTGATGAAAGAAGAACTCAGGCCGCCATGCATATAGTAGCCTACCAGCAGACCACAGCAAAATATTACAATCAGAAGGTAAGGCATCGCAGTTTCTGCAATGGAGATCTGGTCCTGTGGAAAGTGATGCCCCCAATGAAAGATCTAGCCGACGGCAAACTAGGTCCGTCTTGGGAAGGACCGTTAAGGTAAAAGACAACCGGCGATCTGGAACACACCACCTCGAAACACTGGATGGGAAACAGTTGATCCACCCCTGGAATAGGGCTTCAATTTAGCCCTACTAAATAAATTAGTTACACATAAGTTCGATGTTAAACATCTTCATAAAATAAAATAAAAGAAAGGAAAAGAATAAACCCGAAACTTGACTATGATACCATTGTTACGTGAATGCTTTTACACGTAATGTGATAGATTGTTAGGTTTTGAGAGAACCTAGACCCTTTAGATTTGTTGAAGGGAACCTAAAACATTTTCAAACATAAAGTTTAGATTAATTTTCTGCTTGCTTTATTCATAACATCATAGTCTTTAAATAGGCAAACTATTACAATATTTTCTAGGGCTAAGTCATCAGCTCTTATTGAAATATAAACTAAGGCTGAGTCATCAAGACTCTTACATGGAAATAAATAAAGACAATATTAAATAAAAATAAACAAAATAAAATATTCTACGGTATCATATATTTTAATATATCCTACTATTAATAATTATTCCACATAAAACTCAATTATCGTAACATGAGATGCATTCGGGTGTTCTTATTTCTATTCTATATATTGCTTTTTGATGATGTGTTAAATTTTTATTAGAGGCCGTAAAAGTAGTGCTTTAGGACCGGACCGGATTGTAGGGTTCTCTAGGATTATACTAGAGTATGACAAGGAAGGTGATTTGTCTTGTTAGAATATTTTTCTATAATTCAATATTTGTTAATTGTAAAGTTTATAATTAATTTTCTATTCCTTCCTCCTTAACACATGTCACACACATTCATTCAATCTCGCGAGTGGCCAAGGCCACCCTTCAACTATTTAAACCTTTCTCAGTGTTAAGGCACAAATATCCATGCATGTAAACTGGGAAATCACGAGTCGTCACTTCTTCAAGACCGTACTAAAAAAAAATTACGAAAAACTTCCCCAACCCCTTAATTTTCATCATATTTATAATTACTCTTTAAATTAAGTTTAAATACTTTTAATTTATTTTATTTAAGTATCAATCTTTTGCAATATCATCTGTGTCATTAGGTTTATGGTTAAATCAAATAAATGTGTGAAATAATTTTTATATTCTTAGATTATTTATAAAACTCCAAATGTGCCCTAAGCGCAGCTTTACAAAAAAGGCATTGCGTTTGGCAAAGTCTATTGATCAACTTTCTCAAAGCACATGAATAAACCCAATCCATAGTACGACTCAACAACGTGTTTCAGCCAATGCGTATGCAATCTCAAGTCTTATCCACACATTATTTTACCTTGAAATGGCAACGATTGGATGATGGATATTTCATGGATAAAGATTTGCTTCCTAGAATTTATTTTGATTCAGTTTACTAAATTAATATTTGTCTTTAAATAGTGTGATTTTTACATATATTTTTAATAAGATAAACAAACTATATATTCATTTATAAAAATACAGGTGAGAATCACCTAGTTTGTTAATCTTTGAATGTAATTTGATTGTGAATTTGTATTTCAGTACGAACAAGTGAGTGTTGTACTTGCTTTATTCGTTGGCAACCTTAAAGGTAATGAAATTAGGTATTTAATTTGTTGGATTCTTCTTATTTCTCATTTGGAGTGTGTTTAAAAAAAGTACCCATTTAAAAATGTGAAAAAAATAATATCATGTCTGTTTCCTATCCACCTTACCATTTTTCTCAGCAAATACACAAACAACACGAATGAACCAAAAACAATTAAGAAAAGGAAAAAAGAAAATCAACACGAAAATGAAGACAACTAAGGATGCACGCCAAGCACAACATTGGTCAATGAAAATGGGGAGTAATTTTAGAAGTTTTTTTTGTGTCACTCATGTATTCTTCAAAAAATGAGGTGGCTTTTAAAATTATTCTTTGATCAAAATTCAATAATGATTAATCACAAGCCCAATAATAATTTTAAGAGTCACATCATTCTTGAAGGAAAACAAGAGTGACACATGAATGACTTATAGCATTATTCAGGATAATAGGGCTCTCCAAAAATAAATTAGGAAAAACTTAATCTAACTCCTTAATTTTCATCATATTTACAATTAATTTTTAAAATTTAAAAATTCTTAATTTATTATATCCAAGTTTCAATCTTTTGGAATGTAATCCGTGTCATTAAGTTTGGGTTTAAATCAAATGACATGACTTTTGTACTCTTAAATTTATATAAAATTCTAAGTTTGCCCCAGGTGAAAAAAAGGCATTGCTTTTGGAAAAGTCTATTGATCAACTTTCTCAAAGTTGATTACTCACAAAAAAAAAAAAAAAAAAAAAAAAAACCTTTGTCAAAGTTGATTAATGCGACGCCCAATTGCCCGAGAAAGCTTTTTAGCAGCTAGCAATGCCAGCTGGTCAGCAATTGCAAAGGGAAGTCTCCTAAAAACATAAAATTGAGAAAAGAAAAAAAATGTTAAAAAAATTTCCACATTAATTGTTTTGAAAAAATTCATAACTGGCAGCCATCTTCTCAAATTGTTCAAATTGCTAATAATTTGGAGAAATTATTTTTTGTCCCATGAACTATAGCGTTTTGACACTTTTTTTTTTGTTTTTTTATGAATTGTCAACTGAACTATTTTACTCCATAAACTACCATTTTATGCCCAAAATCCCCATCCGTCAATCAAAGCTATTAATTCAGCCTGTTAAAGTGACAATACGTTATAATTCATGGGGGCAAAGTAACAATGCGTTGTAATTCATGTGGGCAAAGTGACGCAAAGTGATGGTTTGACCAATTGAGTTAATGGCTTTGACTGACGGAATAAGGTTTTGAGCACAAAATGATAGTTTATGCGGGTAAAATAGTACAATTGACAATTCATAAAGAAAAAGTGTCAACGCGTTATAATTCATGGAGGCAGAAGGTAGTTTCCCCTGATAATTTTAAAATCTTATTCTTACCTATGTATTATTATTTTAATATTTTAATCAAATTATCCGACTCAACCACGTGTTTCAGGCTTTCAGCCTAAAGTATCTGAAATCTCAAGTCTTATCCACACATTATTTTGCCTTGAAATGGCAACCATTGGAAGACAGATATATTATAGACAAAGATTTCATTCAAATTGTGTTTTGAGAATTTCTTTCCATTGAGTTCACTAAACTAATATTTTTCTTAATACATATAACACACAGTCATTCAATCTCGCAAGTGGCCAATTAAGGCTACCCTTCAACTAATTAAACCTCTCGGTGTTTAGGCACAAATATCCAAACTTGTAGACTGCGAAATAAAAAAATTAGAAAAAACTTCACCTAAATCCTTAATTTTCATCATATTTATAATTACTCTACAATGTATAAAAATTCTTAATTTAGCAATTTCATTAAATTTAGGGTTAGATCAAACAACAAATGAGTGAAATAACTTTTATATTCCCAATTTTTTTTTATAAAATTCCATATGTGTGCCCCAGGGCGCAAATGAGCTTTTTACAAAGTTGATTACTCACAAAAAGAGAAAAGGCATTGCTTTTGACTAAGTCTATTGATCAACTATCTCAAAGTTGATTACTCACAAAAAGATAAAAAAAGAAAAAAGAGAAACAACGTTCTCAAAGTTGATGTTTATCTAGATTAATGCGATGTCCGATGGATGGAACATTATCCTTTTCATAATATCTGGTTAGTTATATTTAAAAAGTATTTTTGTCTTGACAAAAATACTCTTCTACTATAATTAACGAGATATTCTCCAGTTCATTTGAACTAAAGAGAATCTTAATTCACCATAGATAATCGGGATAAATCTTTTTAGATGCTCACAATGCCAGCTGGTGACCAATTGCAAAGAAAAGTCTCCTAAAAACATAAAAATGAGAAAACTATGTCGAGAAAATTTCCACATTTATAAATGCATCCTAATTAGTAATTGAGTTTCAGAATTTCTTTCGATTTTGTTTACTAAACTAATATATATTTTTTTTTTTCAAAAATAACATAATTTTTACATGCATTTTTAATAAGATAAATAAATTATGTATGCATTTATAAAAATGCAGGTGAGAATCACATAATTTGTTAATATTTGAATGTAATTTGATTGTTAATTCTTCCCCTATTTCATTACGAACTACTGTGTGTACATTGTACTCTCTTTATGGTTCTGACTCTGAGTGTTGTACTTTCTTTAATTATTCGTGGCTAACCTCAAAGGTGATAAAATTGAGTATTTAATTTGTTGGATTCTTCTTATTTCTCATTTGGACTGTGTTTAAAAAAAGTAATATCGTGTCAGTTTTTGTCCCCCTCCCCTTTTTGTGAGCAAATACATAAACAACACGAATGAACCAAAAACAATTAAGAAAAGGAAAAAAGGAAACTCAACAGGAAAATAAAAACAACAACTAAGGATGCATACCAAGCACAACTTTGGTCAATGAAAATGGCACACAGGAATAGTAGAGCTCTCAAGAAATAAATTAGGAAAAACTTCATCTAACTTCTTGATTTTCATTGTATTTATAATTACTTTTTAAAATTTAAAATTTCTTAATTTAGTATATTCAGGTTTCAATCTTTTGCAATGTTATCTGTGTTATTAAGTTTGGGTTTAAATCAAACCACAAATGAATAGAATGACTTTTATACTCCTAAATTTATATAAAATTATAAATGTGCCCAGGATGCAAATGAACGTGGGCTTTAAAGAAAAAAAAGATTGCATTGCTTTTGGCAAAAGTCTATTGATCAACTTTCTCAAAGTTGATTACTAAAAAAAAAAAAAAAAAATCTCAAAGTTGATGTTAAGGTGGATTAATGAAGTAATTCTAGAAGTCCCTCTTGTATCCCTTTTAAGTCTCTCCAAGAATGATGTTGCTATTAAAATTATCATTTGATCAAAATCCAATAATAATCAATCACAAGCCCAATGGTAATTTTAATAGGCACATCATCCTTGGAGGGACTTAAGAGGGACACAAGAAAGATTTGTAGCATTACTCAGATTAATGCGATGTCTGCCTGGATAAATCTTTTTAACAAGAAAATAATGTTGAAAAAATTTCCACATTAATTGTTTTGAAAACATTCATAACGTGCAGCCCTGTTCTCAAATTGTTCGAATTGCTAATAATTTTAATTAAAATATTATTCTTGTATAATGCTTAGAAAAAATAGTAGTTATAAACTATGGATGAGGCCTATGGCCTCTTACCACCCACAACTTTTATGGGCCAAAATAGTCTTTTTATTGCACTATATGATTTATCATATATTATAGATAAAGATTTCATTCAAATTGCGTAGTTTGTTAATCTTTGAATGTAATTTGATTGTTAAATCTTCTCCTATTTCATTACGAACTACTGAGTGTTGTACTCTCTTTATTCGTGGGCAACCTTAAATGTAATGAAATTAGGTATTTAATTTGTTGAATTCTTCTTATTTCTCATTTGGAGTGTGTTCTAAAAAAATAACCATTTAAGAGCATCCCCATCTTTAAATTTGGCTTTTCTTTAAAAAATTGAAAAAAGTCACAAAAATAATCATTTAACAATCTCTCTACTCTATTTCAAATTTAACTTTAATCAATAAGGCTCTCCAAATAACAAGTGCTAAAAAGTAAAAGTTATTTAGTTTTTTAATCTTATATATTCATTTTCCTTCTCTCTCTCATCTACCAAGAACAAAAAAAGAATTAAAAAAAATCAGAAAATAATAATATTTAATTAAAAAAGATGAAGATATAGAGAGTTTGATATTTGGTTCATTTTAAAAGTGACTCTTCAAATTTAACTTTTATTTGAAGAGCTCAATATGGATGCTCTAAAAATGTGAAAAAATAATATCATGTTTGCCCGTCCCCCTCCCCTTTTTCTGAGCAAATACAAAAATAACACGAATGAACCAAAAACAATTAAGAAAAGGAAAAAGGAAACTCAACAGGAAAATGAAGGCAACAAATAAGGATGAATGGCAAACACAACACTGGTCAATGAAAATGGTGCACATGTAATGATTGCTTTATTTCAAGAGGAATAATAGATATACAACTTAGAGACACAATTTTGGCCAAACTTTTCTCTTATATGGTCATTTTTAAAAAAAAAAAAAAAAAAAAAAAAAAATTATGAGTAATAACATCCTATGTGGTCATTTTTTATTTGGTTTTTTTTTTAGTGGTATCAGAATAATGACCATTTTAAAAAATAAAAAATAAAAATAAAAATAAAAATTACCAAATAAAAAAAATGACCACATAGGATGTTAGTACTTCAGATTTTTTTTTTTTTTAAAAAAAAAAATGACCGCATTAAAAAAAAAAAAAAAAAAAAAGTTCACGTTTACTGTTCCAAGTTGTAGACTGTAATTTAGAGGCTCGTTGCATTACCAACTAAGGATGCATGGCAAACACAAGATTGCCTAATGAAAATGGGGGAATGATTGCTTTATTTAAATACCTTGCCTGGTGGGTCCGCTGTATATTTTTTAGTAGCTCACATGAAGACCAGTGACCTCTAGCAAGTCTATGTAAGTTCTTGTTGTAGTTTCTTCAATCTTCACATTCACAAGTGAAAAATGTATCAGGAAGCCAATATGGCTGCACTTTATGAAGCCTCAAGGAATGGGTGTATAAGCACCTTAACCACACTGATCCAAAGGGATGCACGCATCCTTGATAGAGTTTCACTCGCATCTTTTAGTGAGACCCCCTTACACTTATCTACTTTGCATGGCCACCTTGAATTTAGTAAAATTCTTGCCAGCAAGAAGCCTAAATTTGCAGAAGAGGTAGACTCGTTGGGACAAACCCCTCTTCACTTGGCGTCGGCTGAGGGCCACACTAAGATAGTACAAGCATTGTTGCAAACAAATATAAATGCTTGCTTAGCTCGTGATCAAGATGGGAGAATTCCTCTCCACTTAGCTGCAATGAGAGGAAGAATAGAGATCATAGAAAAGTTGATTAAAGCTCGGCAAGAGTCCATCTTGATGAATCTCGAAGGAGACAGTGTATTGCACTTGTGTATTCGATATAATCATCTCGATGCTCTGAAGTTGTTAGTGGAATTGGCTAATGGTAATGAATCATTCCTCAGCTCCAAAGACCACGATGGCAACTCAATATTGCATTTAGCAGTGATGCTCAAGCAAAAACAGGTGCGATAACAATATTAATGGCTACTCTATTAAAAGAGAGTTTTTTTTTTTTTTTTTTATAAGTTATATATGACATAGAAATTATTTTAGATCTACTTTTTGTTTTTCCATCCCTTTTCACTAGTCTGTTTGTATTCATAAAGTAGGACTAATTAAAATTTTAAATTGAAAAAAGCTATATATATATTCGTACAATAAGTTCAAAAAAAAAAAAAATCACGATCCCTTTGTTTGATGCGGTTCTTCTAAAGATCATGCAAACATTAGTAAATAACTCAAGAGAGAAAGATCATTCAATGTGGTTCAATTAAATTTAGTTGGAGTTGTTTTGTAGAAGTGCTTTTAGAATTTCTGCTAGTTGTTTGATGAAACAATAGACTATTGAAGTATGCAGGCGACTTTATGCAGGCAATAAAATACATACTTTCATTTTCAAAAATAGAAGGAGAGGCTAATGCCATGAAGAAGATTGGTCTCACAGCTTTAGATGTCTTAGAGGCCTACGTCTATCCAAGAGATGTGAAATGGTTTGAAATCCAAAACATTCTCATCGAAGCTGGTGTCAGAAGATCAACGAATCGAAATCCTTCCCTATCACCAACACTGAGTAGTAATGGTGTTGATGAAGCACAACCATCTCAATCAAGGTTAAGGGGATGGTGGGAGCGCATTCGTTCATCATTAGTTAAACACTTGACGCACGAGGAAAATTGGATCCAGGAAACACGTGGTACGTTGATGGTAGTAGCTACTGTGATTGCAACCATGGCTTTCCAAGCTGGGATCAGCCCACCAGGTGGTGTTTGGCAAGAAACTAGAACAAAACGAATGAGTGGTTTCAATTGTGCGAAAGATAATATATGTAAAGCCGGCACAGCTGTTCTTTCTTATGATGATCAGGATCATGATTACTACCAATACTTCTTAACTTGCAATACCGCCTCTTTCTTGGCATCTGTGTCCGTCATACTTTTGGTCATTAGTGGATTTCCTCTTAGGAACAAGTTCTTTATATGGCTTTTGACATTAGCCTTGACTATCTCTGTCTGTTGCATGTCACTTAGCTATATTGCGGCAATCAGTTTAGTGACGGATTTCTCAGATACATCTAAGACGGTCTTGAATATATTTTTCTACATTTGGGAGGGAGTGTTTGCGTTTGCTAGTATGGTTCACATAATTCGTCCGCTCTCTTGGATTGTGAAGAAATTGCTCACGATTGTGAAGAAATTGCTCAAGTTCATACGCATGTACTCAACAACGGGTCAAGTAGAAAACTCGACTAATGTCTAAGAGTAAAATTGTCATGATGATCATGAGAATCTGGGCTAGATATTTGAGAATAAAAATATTATCAATTCATTGATAAGAAAGAATTAAGTTGTTACGGATAGGGTTTGGGTAATCTCATTGTAATCTTTATCGTTGGGTTTAGTGATAAGTTCATTAGTCATTGAATTGTATTAGGATAATTGGTGATGTTATGTATAAATAAGTGCTTTAACGATGAATAGAGCATGTTGAAATTCTCCCAATAAATTATAGTTGAATGATGCCTGGCTTCTTCAAAGTACTTAGAATTTTGTCTTAAAAGTTCTTTTGAGTTGATCGTCAATATAGGGTCCAAAGCAAAAAGTGCTCCCTGGTTTATACCAAATTTTTATCATTGCCTAGGTTTGAAGGCTCAGATGGATCTACTTGAATAAAATGTACAATTAATGGATCTGGTAAGGGTAACAACACTTAATGAAAGATCTCATTGAGTTGATGGTCAAAATATAAACTTGACTCCAAAATACACATAGAGGTAGGTGAATAGGTGTTTAACAAAAATAATGCGGAATTAAAAATATGGTTAAATACCTTTTTCCTCTGTAGTTTAACGACTTTATTTTTACCCACCTCAATTTCAATTCGTATTGCAAATCATACCTCAATTATTGATTAAAATGGAGTTAGCACTCCCGTCCAACTTCCATCACAAAAATTGACGGAAGTCCACGTCAGCCCAATAAGAAGCTGACACGTGGCAAGAAGTAGTAGTAAAATAAAAAAAAAAAGAAAAAAAAATTAAACTAATAAATAAAAGACTAAAACAATTAAAAAAATGAAAAAAAAAAAAAAAAAAAAAAAAAAAAGAAAAAAAAAGGGGGGGGGGGGCAAGAGAGCCACCCCTTTGCCCCATGGCCAGCCCTAAAATGGTTTTTGGGGTTGGTCGAAACCACCCCCATAGGCTTTGGGCAGTGGCGGATCCAGAAATTTATCTTAATAGGGGTATAAATAAAATAATAAATATAATGAAGCTATGGCCTGTGGAAGACAGCTCATTACTCAGACATGAGAACTTTCATCACAGGCTTCACAGAACAGAATCACGGCGTCGTAGCAGCCAGCAGCAATCAACAAGCATAAAAGAAAAATATTGTGATAGAATTCCAAAAATGGATTCAAATGGTTGCAGAAGCGTATGGTGTTGTTTCATTCTTAGCACAAACCCTAAGTAAGCGAAAGCACGAAGCTTTTTAGGTAATCTTACTTGGTACAAACAATGGTGAAGGATATCACCTCTATGAGGAAAATATCACAACCTTCTTCACCGAGAACCTCCAAACTCCGAGCATAAATGGAAATGGAGAGGTTTAAGGAGTTCTGAAAACAAGACAGATATTTATAGATCTGTAGTTTTATTTCTTTTTGTCTTAACGGGGATTATCTTCCGTCATGACAGGAAGGCCAAAATTTGATATTTTGAACCATCCTCGTCATGACAGGAGTTAATCATCGTTAAGACACAAAGAGTAAAACGACTAGATCTGAATACCTGTCACGAGCCCGTGATGACGTGCCATCCAATGAGAAAGCCGAGATCTTCTTCTAGAGTCCCATCATGAAGTGACATCAGACGAGAAAACATAATATGAGCCCGTCCTGATGTGCTATCTGACGAGAAAACATGGAGCCTCCTCTTATGTCCTGACATGAGCCCGTTCTGGCGTGCCATCTAACGAGAAGGCAGGGAGCTATCCTTGAGTCCCGTCACATGCCCATTCTGACACCCCATCTAACAAGAAATGCAAAAAACTCTATCAAACATCTAATCTTCAACCCGACACTTGGAGAATAATGAAAAATTACAAACAAATATTTTGATCATTAATTAAGCCGCGGGTGCAAGAGGGGTCTCCCTCCGATGCCTAAATCAATACTTCTGAGTAATATATTCTCAATGCACAATAATTCAGTCTAAAGTTATGCCTGAGATCCAGGCCTATTTATAGGCCTAAAAAGCGATTAGACCTGAACTAGGTCTACTACTTCGAATGGGTTGAGACTTATTGAGAGTTTGATTTGGACCCGAGGTCTACCTCTAATTCAACTTAGAGTTAGACCGTTGGCCGGATTCTTCAATAAGTCCTAATTGGACTTGGGTTGACACTTCTACTCCAATTTAGCTTGGAATGGATATCTAATCCGGATTTCGTGGGTTAAGATTAGTCCTCAATATTCAGGGAATGAGACCCAACTATACCATCCTTTATTCCTTCTGGGACGAAGTGGTTACCTAACTCCTTGGGAGATACTAGCCCTGGGTTTGTATGTAGCGGGTGAGCTTTGGTCCTCGGGTATATATGTATATCCAGTCCTGAGGCCCAATCTATCTGTTACTTGTCATCTTCTACCAAGACAATTCCATTCTTGATTAACACGTGTCCCCCAAAGACAGAGTCAAGATCTCTCTTGCGAGAGGCAAAAGCATACCCAATTCAAGTGAAATGGATAGGAACAATTACATCTTTTATATTAGATTTTACAGATATAATAGTGTATTTGTTATAGGGTAATGTAACGGTCTTGACATTCAATTTAAGATTAAATATATAATTGATACTTGTGCTTTTTTGTTTTTTTGTTTTTGTTTTTTGTTTATTGTTTATTGTTTTTTTTGTTTTTTTTTTTATGAGAAAAGGTATTTGAATTTTAAAATGGATAAAAAATTGATACTTATTTTTTACGAATTTATTAATTTGATACTTCAGTCTTAAAATTTAACGAAATTTTTTCCAAATGTGGGAGAGAACCGGTATTATAAGTACCAAAGATGCTCAAGATTTGTTTCTTTCACTCTCTGATATAGTCTTATCCAAATTAAGAGAAAGGCATGAAAGATCTAAACATATTAAGACATTGAGCAACTTGAGAAATTCAGTTAGTTTCACCTTTAGTTGGTTGCTCCGTCATTAGTGAGAATAACTATTAATTATGTGTGAATAACTATTCTCCCAAATTGAAGAATAGTATTCCTCTTAAAAAATAAGTACGAAATAGGTATTTCCAAAAGAATTGAATAGCTCTAACTATAATATCCTAAATAATCTTTCTTTTTTTTTGGCACAAAAAAATAAAAACATTTGTATTGGTCGTCTCGCCTATAGGTGGTCAACACTCTAACTGAACCTTCAAGAGTGGTCAGCCATTGCCTAGCACTGCCACCACCGGGGATCGTGTTAAGGACCATGGCCCTAAGCTCACACGCACCCGGCGCCTTCTTGTTTAGCAGCGAAGGTCTCACAATCAATGATCATTAAAATATTAATCAAGCACAACCATGCAAATAGATATAAAGTCACATTGCAACATAATTAATGAGCTACAACAGACGATCCAATTAGGAAATCATAATTGGAAATTAGGAAATCATAAAAATCTCAAAAATGCAGAGAAGTCAATAGATAAAAATAAACATACATCAGCAACTCAAGACTCTTATTTTATGCGAGCGGTGGTGCCTCAGGTGGAATATGATGCTATGGAATGTTTGAAGATGGGGCTGGTGTCAACTACTATTTTTCCCACTTCGATACCTACAAAAGCCCATAACCTAACATTGATGAGGCACAAACCAATTAAGCAGTCCTCGTAATGACATAAAAATGATTACAATGTTAATAACATTCTCAAGTGTTATGAATATTATTTATCAAATTTGGATTGGAATCCATAAAAAATTTAAAATTAAGAAAGTGTATGATACGTGAAATGACTATTACATTAGGAAATGAATAGCTAATATTCATAGGATATTAGGAATAGAAGAATGTTATGTATGATACCTGAAATGACTATTACATTAGGAAATGAATAGCTATATATTCATAGGATATTAGGAATAGAAGAATGCTGAATGCAATATCTATTTATATTACTTTCAATAGATAATAACTTTTATAAGGTCCTAGCACAAACCAAGACATTTGTGTTTTTTCGTAAGAGGTTGACATCTCAAAACAAGAAAACTAAATAGAAACAAAACACCATATTACACCTTAAAAAAAATTTTTATCGACCTTCTACATTAACCGCCCATCATGCTGCCGCCCAGTTGGAAGCCCATCATGCTGCCGCCGTGCCGGTAAGTTCTCTCTCTCCGGAAGAGCGAATAAGCTCTCCTTTTTGTATGATTTACCGGCCAGGCCGGATTTGCCCGATTATCAGGGCCACATAATGGCATGAACCCACCCTTGTGAAGCCCAATTTGTTTCCTTCATCCAAGCTTTGTAGTTCCGCAACAATGCCAAAGAAAGACCATGTTCTTCGACCAACCCAACCACCGATACATCAACACCCAACTTCGCGATCTCCCCAATTTTGTGCTGCCCATGCCCATCGCTATAAACTTAGACCAAAATTGCCATGGAGTGCTGCTTGATGAAATGAAGACGGTGGCCTAAACCTAATGGATGATCCCAGAAAGAGAGAGCTAGGGACGGAGATAAGGGAAAACTTACCAACATGGCGGCGGCGTCTAGCTAGTCAATGACATTCGGCATCTAGCTACTGGCTGGGCAGCGACGTAATGGGTAATTAACGTAAAAGGTAGGTGAAGAGTTTTTTACTGTGTAAATTTGGTATGATCCGATGTTTTGTTCTCATTTTATTTTGTTTTCCAAGCCGAGTTGGAATGCACAAAGGTTTTGATTTGATTTGTACAAAGAGCTTAAATAAGTTATTTTGGCCTTAAAAGAAGTTATTCTCCGGTTAATTTGACAAAAACATTAAGTTTTCACTGGAATTAAACAAAAATTACTAAAACACGCACTTTTTTAAAAAAATATATAAAAAAATAGACTCTGTTTGTTTAAAAAGGTGAAACTTCAACCGCAAATTCTAGCAACCGGCTGCTGAAAGATTCCAACGACCAGAGGTGGATTCCGATTAATATCTTCAAGACTAAAAACTAACCAATTTATGGAATAATTATATCATTCCATGAGTTTAATTCTTGTCTCAAAGGTAACTCAATCGGTTGGGATCACGCCTAATGAAGCGGGGGTCACTAAGTCAAATCATCTTCCTCTCTCTTGTGCGGACATGTTAAAAAAAAAAAAACTACGCTTAAAGTTCAATATACTACTCGAATCATTGTTGGGTCCAATTGAGATTGGATTTTACTTATGACCCAACCTATTGGCAGACGTACGTATATCCACCAGCAACACTAAATTTGAGACAAAAGAAAAGGAAAAGCATATGAAACGTTTTTAGGGAATAGAGTGATAAATACCATCTCATATGGTAGAAAAAAATAATAATAATAATAATAATAATAATAAAGCCGGGTTTAAATCCATTGCTTACATCCCATGCATATCAGAAATCAACAAGATACGATCTAATTACGTTTATGGGAGAAAAAAGAATAAAAGATAAAGGAAAAAATGGTTGGGCTTCCAATATTTACTGCAGTGAAAAACTAGAGGAAACGAACCTGCATGAACCTGAGAAAGCTGAAAAGATGGAGGCGATGAATACGATGAGAATGAGAGGACGAAATAAGGCAGAGAAACCACCCATGGATCTTTATGATTAAACCAAGACCTTTATTGATACCTTCAATATATAGCCTCATTTTAAACAAATAGGGGCAGTGAGTGAAAGTGATCATCTTGGCCAGAAAAAAATAACATAAAAAATTATAGTTTTTTTTAAAAAAGAAAATAGTGGTGAGTCTGGAAAGAGAGTCATTTGTCGCACATAATCATTGATGAATATTTGTTACAAAAATGGATTCATATCTAACCCATTAACTCCGTCGTCGAGACTAAATGACGCGAAAGCCGCGTAGTGGAATTCTACGCAAGACCACAAACTTGAATCAAATATATCAATGTCTAAGTCAACAGGGAGAAGACCCAATTAAGTGGCATGATTGAATATTGACGCCAATGATAGAGCTGCTCAACACATCAATGTCTCATGCCAAATCCATATCAAACAAAACCAGATTACCAACTCTAATTGATAGAAGACCAAAACGTATCCACAAAACATGAAGCAATATCTAAATTCAAGCCAAAATTCAGCAACAAAAGCATGTCAAATTTCTTTAACATAACAATCTAGCTAATAGAACACATACCACAATAGCACAGTTTTCCCATCCCCAACCGAAATCTCCTCAACAAGATCTGCAGATCTTAGACATTAGCTAGGTCTTCAGCAGGACCCCTTATTGACTTGCATATGAAATTGCCCAACTTCTTCGCCATCCAAGAGAGTGGGGAAATTATGTGAATCAACTCAACAATCATATACACTCCAATCAAAATAAATATTGATACTTTGGCCATCGAGTTAGGATTGACGTTTGAGTGAAGTACGTGTAAATAGGTAACTTCATACGGTGTCACCAAACTCAGTGCCTGCCTATAGGCAAATACCAAGCTCCCGATGGACAAAGACATGGTATATGTCAAAAACCGTATAAAGAACTTACTTGTAAAAGGAAATCCACTAATGACCAAAAATAAGACGCACACGGCTGCAATGAAAGAGATGGTATTGAAAGATAAGAAGACTTGGTAGTCATCTGGATAGAAATAAGCTAAAACTGATGTGCCGACTTTGTGTTTTTCTTGCCAAACACCACCTGGTGGGCTGATCCCAGCTTGGAAGGTCATGGTTGCAATCACAGTGGCCACTAACATCAATGTGCCACGTGTTTCCTCGACCCAATTTCCCTGCTGCTTTAAGTGTTTAACTAAAATCAAAGAAACGTATTCCCACCATCTCTTAAATCTTGATCGAGCTCGGTGTCCGGATTGCAGTGGTTGTGCTTCATCAACACCAATTCCACTCGGTGCTGGTGGTAGGAAAGAATTTAGATCTATTGATCTTCTAACACCAGCTTCCTTTAAAATGTTTTGGATTTCAAAACATTTAAAATCTCTTGGACAAACCTCTAAGACATCTAAAGCTGTGTAACCAATCCTGTTTGTAGCATTGGCCTCTCTTTTTATTTGCGGTACTGAAAGTAGGTATTTTAAAGCCTGTACAAAGACAACATTTTATTGTTTCATCCAAAAACTACCATAAACTCTATAAGCACTTCCGCAAAACAGCCCCAAATAAATGTAATTCAACCACATTGAATGATCCTGCTTGGAATAGTTTCTAGTTTTTGCATGATCTTTAGGAGAATCGTATGAAAAGAAGGGATCTTTTCATTTTAGGTGCACATGTATGAAAATATTGTAATTCTTCTTTTTTTTTTTCTTTTTTTTTTAACTTGTTCTACGAATATATCTTCTTCAAATATAAAAATTTAGTCATACTTTATGAACACAGGCAAACTTACCAAAAGGGAAGGAAAAACAAGAAGTAGATCTCAAATAATTTCATACACGTGGATAGAGTGCTACTTTATATATATCACTAGAGAAAGAAATATATCTTCTAAAAGACTAGCCATAGATATTGTTAACACACCTTCGTTTGCTTGAGCATCACAGCTAAATGTAATATAGAGTTGTCATTGTGGTCTTTGGAGTTGAGGAATTCATCGCAATTAGACGATTCCACTAGCAATTTAAGAGCATGTAGATGATTATATCGAACACACAAGTGCAAAACACTATCTCCATTGAGCCTCACCCGGATGGACTCTTGCCGAGCAATAATTAACTCTTTTATGATTTATGTTCTTCCTCTCATTGCGGCTAAGTGGAGAGGAATTCTCTCATCTTGATCAATAGCCAAGCAAACATTTCCATTTGCTTGCAACAATGCTTTTACTATCTCGGTGTGGCCGTCAGCAGAAGCCAAGTGAAGAGGGGTTCGTCCCAGCGAGTCTACTTCTTCCGCAAGTTTAGGTTTCTTGCTGACAAGAACTCTACTAAATTCAAGGTGGCCAAGCAAGGCTGCAATGTGTAAGGGGGTCTCACTAAAGGATGTGAGTGAAACTTTATTAAGAATAAGTGGATCCCTTTGGATCAAGGTGTTCAAGGTGTTTACACACCCATTGAGAGAGGCTTGATAGAGTGCAATCATATTCTCTTCTTCAACATGCGATATTCTATCCATCCTTCACTTGTAAATGTGAAGAATGAAGAAACTTCAACAAGAATTTATATACTTACTACTTACTAGAACTGATGACCAATAAAAAAGGGAAAGCCCCGCGATCTTTCCTCCCTTGATAACACAATTTCATTCTTATTCAACATAAGAATGAAGAAGAACATGTGAAAATATATGGCCGACCCTTGGACGGATGGTTCATGGGAAACTGCGAGGATGCAGCTGCTTGTGTTTAAGTAAATGTCTCTCTCAGAGGAGAGTGTGAATTGGTTGTTGAAATAACACCGCCCCTTAATATGATAAGACGACTGGATTGCCAAATCTCCTTCCCTTATCTAAATTATGTGTTCAAAATGCTCACCACAAAAGTATTTATCAAACACACCCCACGCGTAGAGATGCTTGATGGCCGGGGTGATTTATCCTCTTTTGAACTTTGATTATTGTTGACTTTTAATTCTATGAATTGATGAATAATTGTTAATGAATTCATATCTATTTACCCATGAACTCCTATGAAACTAATTTATACCTATAGATTTGGGCATGACGTGAAAGCCACGTTGAAGAATTCATGACCCGTACTAGATGTGGATTCATGAAATTTGGGAAACTAAAGACAAGGTCTTATTCTTTGAAGACTCGCGTTCCCTTTGTTTGCATAATAGGTTCTTGGAATCAAATGACTAGAAAAGTCAAAAAATTATGGGGTCTGACGGTAAGACTTGTGGAAAGCAATTTCCTCGAGCTTTCATTCTTAACTCCGCTGCAGCTTCTTCTTCTTCTATTTTGTTTTTTTTTTTTTAATAGAAATTTCTTTCAAACGAATCTGAAAAAGATATTCTTCACTTCATTTAAAATAGTGTCAAGTGTCTATAAACATTTAAAACGTTGGTCTAATTTCTAAAGTCATTAATAGCAATTTACTAATTTAGACTAACGCTTTAAATATTTATAAACACTTAACACTATTTTAAATGGCTTAGAAAATATTTCCTTTAGATTGGTTTAAAGCAACTTTATGTTCTTTTAAAAGACTACGAAGTCATGCAGGGCCATGACTCTAGCCCCAAGTCTTAAATAGGTAAACATAATTAAGTATGTTTTAGTATACATTTTTGGACTAAAAAATTTTAGTTTGGGCCGGTTCGACCCTTTGGCTCCTAGCTAGTCCACAAACAAACGTGAACCCATATGGCCTATAGACAAAAACTAGGTGTCCTGCTATCAGGCTGTCAAGAGTCAGACAAGTGTCTGTCAAAGTCTGATGTGGCTTTATAAAAAAATAATAATAATAATAATTTGTAGAAAATTCTCTCTTCCTAGTCCTGCTAGATTTTGTTTTGTTTTTTTTTTTTTTTGTTAAATTTTTATGAGTTAATATTTAGTTTCTAATGCCTCAAAATTTATTTTTAAATTTAAAACTAGAACCTAGGGGTGGAAGGTTAACCCTTTAGGGATGGTATCACTTAAAATTGATTTTACCATCCTAAATTTAGTGTTAATACCTCAAATTTAGTGCTAATACCTCAAATTTGAATTTCCCTTTAATATTTCTCTTCTTAAATTTTTTTTTTTAAAAAAAAAAGAAAAAGAAAAAGGAGGTCAGACGCTTGAGGTAGCCGGAAATTTCAATTCAAAAAATAGTCTCATATGGATCAGTTTTTTCCTCCCACAAGTAATGTTGCCTTATCATTTATTATGCTTCTGTTGTCCCTCAAATGGACTTCACAGCTTGGATTTATTTAAATAAATTCAAGGCCAAAAACTTGTCTCGTCAAAAGACAAAAAGGTTGAGAAAAATGCAGCAAAAGTTAACCAAAAAAAAAAAAAAAGAAAAAGAAAAGGCAAAGAATGAATAGGAAAAGTACAAAGCAACTATTTTAAGAAAAAGGAAGAACGTTTTTGTCATTCTTACTTCCATCTTTTTCTTTGCCGCCTTTTTTTTTTTCCGAGTAAAATTGAGAAACTTTCATTGAGAAGAATCAAGACAGAGTAAGTGCTCTGTGGGAACAATCACAACAGAGCCTTCATCTCTGAGTTTACAATCAAATCGATACAGGAAGGGGTCACTTCCACCCAAGATTTACAATGTCAAAGAAATGCCCATGGGCCTCCTGTGCAGAAAATAGGAGAGAGATATAGACCTCAATCGGATACAAGCTGCAGATATATGTCTTGCAACTGCTGGAGAAAATATTTCTCTTTGGCTGCATTGTATTTAGTTATACTACTTTTTTCTTTTTTACCGGTGACAAAAATAGCCACCTCGAGGAAGTTTTAGACAGAAAGAAATAAGTATTGGATTCCAAATAATATGAATGATAAATTGATTGATTCCTTCAATAAAACAATATATGAAAAATATGGTACAATTTTAGAATTACTATGCTTTGGACAAAGGCAACATTACGTTTGACGAAATCATTATGTTTTCACTGAAATTAAACAAAAATTACTAAAACACACATTTTTTTTAAAAAAAATAAATAAAATTGAGATTCCGTTTGTTTAAGAAGGTGAACCTTCAACCGCAAATTTTGGCAACCATTGGTTGGAAGATTCCAGCTAACTCCGGCAACCAAAAGTGGATTCCGACTAAATATCTTCAAGACTAAAAATTAACCAATTGATGGAATAATGATATCATTCCATGAGTTTAATTTTTGTCTCAAACCTACGCTTAAAGTTCAATATACTACTCGAATCATTGTTGGATCCAATTGAGATTGGATTTTAATTATGACCAAACCTATTGGCAGAAGTATATTCACCAGCAACACTAAATTTGAGCCAAAAGAAAAGGTAAAGCATATGAAGCGTTTTTAGGGAATAAAGTGATAAAACCCAATACCATCTCATGATATGGTAGGAAAAAAAAAATAAAAATAATAACAAAACCGGGTTTAAATGCACTGTTTACATCCCATGCATATCACAAATCAACAAGACAAAGCAAAAAATGGTGAAACTTTCAATTACTGCTGTGAAAATTAGAGGAAACGAACCTGCATGAACCTGATAAAGCTGCATGGTAAAGATGGAGACGATGAATACGATGAGAATGAGAGGACGAAATAAGGCAGAGAAACCCATGGATCTTTATCTTCTTCTTTTGGATGAAACCAACACCTTCATTAATGCCTTCAATATATAGCCTCATTTTAAATAAATAGGGGCAGTGAGTGAAAGTGATCAACTTTGATTCTTACATAAACTTTTTGACTTTTAATTCCAGGAATTGATGAATATTTGTTACAAAAATGGATTCATATCTAAACCATTAACTCCGTCGAGACTAATGGGCATGAATGACGCGAAAGCCGCGTAGTGGAATTCTACGCAAGACCACAAACTTGAATCAAACATATCAATGTCTAAGTCAAAAGGGAGAAGACCCAATTAAGTGGCATGATTAAATATTGACGCCAATGATAGAGCTTCTCAACACATCAATGTCTCATGCCAAAACCATATCAAACAAAACCAGATTACCAACTCTAATTGGTTGACGACCAAAACGTACCCACAAAACATGAAGCAATATCCAAATTCAAGCCAAAATTCAGCAACAAAAGCATGCCAAAATTGTTTAACATAACAATCTTGCTAATAGAACACATACCACATAGCACAATTTTCCCATGCACAATTTTTCTGCCACTTCAAATGTTTTGCTAATAATGAACGAACGTATCCCCGCCATCTCTTAAAACTTGATTGAGCTGGCTGTCCGGATTACAGTGGTTGTGCTTCATCAACACCAATGCCACTCAGTGTCAGTGGCTGGGAAGAATTTAGATCTGTTGATCTTCTAACACCGGCTTCTTTTAAAAAGTTTTGGATTTCAAAACATTTAAAATCTCGTGGACAGATCTCTAAGACATCCAAAGCTATGTAACCAATCATGTTCGTGACATTAGCCACACTTTTTATTTTCGGTACTAAAAGTAAATATTTTATGGCCTGCATAGAGACAATATTCTACTGTTTCATCCATAAATTACCAGAAACTCCAAAAGCACTTCCACAAAACTGCCCCAAATAAATTTAATTCAACCACATTGCATTTAGCTGTGATGCTTGTTGATACAAAATATCTCCTAAAACCCAAACCAAAAGGCCCACTTCGAATAAGAGGCCCACGGCTCACCATGATACCAAGGCACTAAGCCCAAGATTCAGCAAATCATGACAGGATCGCCTGATCGTGTTAGATTCGCACTGAAGCATGCAGTTACGCCCAATATCAAAATGGTTGCATGCCAAATCACGTAAACCCTATAATCAAGAGAGCATGATCACTCTCCAAACAACCCAATCTAGGAGCACTACAAAAATTATGGTCATTAGCGGCGACTCCAAGTTGCCGCTAATAAGGAAAAAGTTGCCGCTATTCACAAATACCGGCGACCTGTGGCTGCTATTTGGTGGTTGGTAGTAAGTGGACGGTGAAGCTAAATACCGGCGACTATCAAAGTTGCCGCTATTTGTATGTCAATAGCGGCAACATAGAGTTGCCGCTAATACCTTTTTTTTGGTCGGAAAAAATGGTTCAAAATGGTTCGAAGGTTGCCGCTATTGTATATCATTAGCGGCGACCTAGAAGTTGCCGCTATTTGTATGTCATTAGCGGCAACATAGAGTCGCCGCTAATGATAAAAGAAAATTGAAAAAATAAAAATAAAAAAAGTCAATAGCGGCAACTTAGAGTTGCCGCTATTACTCTATCATTAGCGGCAACTCATAGTTGCCGCTATTTATCCAGCATTACCGGCGACATAATAAGAAAATTAAAAAAAAAATTTGGAAAACGTCAATAGCGGCAACTTGAAGTTGCCGCTATTGCTCTATCATTAGCGGCAACCCAAAGTGGCCGCTATTTAAACAATATTATCGGCAACTATATTTGTAATAAGAAAATTAAAAAAAAATAAATTGGAAAAGGTCAATAGCGGCAACATGAAGTCGCCGCTATTTGTCTGTAATTAGCGGCAACTTACATGTTGCTGCTAATGAATTAAAAAATATAAACTTAATAGCGGCGACCTACGGGTCGCCGCTATTTAAAAAAAAAAAAAAAAAAAAAAAACACATATATATATATATATATACACATATGCAAACACTACACACTTGAACCAGGAAAGAAAAAACTGCAAAATAACATTATTCAAAAGCAAGAATACAAGAAAAATACACACACACACATATATATATATATATATATATATATATATATATATATATATATTCATATGCAAACACTACGAACCAGGAAAGAAAAAACTGCAAAATAACATTATTCAAAAGCAAGAATACAAGAAAAATACATTACTTAAAAAAGGTCCTGTTCAAACAACTATATACCTCCTCATGGAGTAGAAGAGTGCAACTTTCTATTTAATCTTAGTCAATCAGCAATCAAGATTCAGTCAATTTTAAGCAACATAGAAGCATGAAAGGAGGAGGTAATAAAAGTATTTGTAATTTGATGAAAAAAATAATTTTACAAGCCAAGTTTTATCTGTATCTTTAAAAATAATATCCATAACCTACATTACACACACCACCACTTAGAACCGACAATTAAAAGTGAAAAGGAGTAATTTATCATGATTTATTACCTAAATACTGTTCTACATTTGACAGGGGTAGGCAGACAGAAGTTTCTTTGGCAAAGGTTACATGACTTTGGCTAAGAATTTGACTGCCATGGTAATACACAATCCAAAATATAAAATTACTTAAGCTTTTCAATTATATACCAAGGTACATATTAACTGCTAAATCACAAGGCTTGTCAACTAGTTTATAATAGACCAAGAAAGAGATGGGAGTAGACGGTGAGGGATTAGTCACGTAACTGATGTTCAGATGATATCAAGCATATAATTTGAAGAAAACATGCAGGTAACAACTTGAATGCCCAAAATTTTGGAAGCTAACCAAGATGTAAAGAACCAAAGCAGCCCAAAAGGTTATAAGAAGCCCTTTACTTATCCACTAAAGAAAAGGTCATTAGAAATTCTAAAAGACATGATTTATTACCTAAATCTTTCTTAGCTTGTTCTGTTTTCCCCTGTTCTTGCAATTTCATATATCGCTCATGAGCTTTCTGTTTCTCTATCTCCTCTCTGCATGATACACAAAAGTTGATAATAAATACAATTGCTTTACATGCAAATCTGTTCAAAGTATAAAACCAATTTGAACATCAGCCTACTCCTTAATTATTGGTTCCAAACAGATAAAGTAAAAAACAAAAAAACAAACAAACACTAGGTGTACTCATTTGAACCCAAAATTGCAGAGTCGGCTAATCTCATATCATATATGCACACACTTTGTACCCCTGATCTCATTTTGTTTGGCAAATTACAACCAAAATACACCCTGTATTTTTAAAACCTCAAACAACAGTAGCCAATTGACTACTTTCATGCTATATATATATATATATATATTTTCCAGATAATTAACCATGAAACCCTTCTTTGTCGAAAGAAAATAACTTAATTATACAATACATACTACGAAAAAGATAACTTAGATTGCAATACGCACCCATAGAGAACCCAACAAAACAAATCCAAAACCAAAACTCCATAAATCAGGAAGCAACTAAACCTTTAAAGACGACAACACTTATTTCCCCAAAAATCACCAAGAATCAAATTATCTCAAATAAAGTCCATAAAAGTATCTTCCAGTTGTTATGACATGGTGTGAGATTGATTAATATACCAAAAGAAAAGCCAAAAGAAAAAAGAAAAAAAGTTATAATCACGAAGAATGACCTTAATGTATTGGGGTCATACTTGAAATCCTTGCAGAAATGATATACATTGATGTTGATCGAGCATCTATTTATCAGAAGAAAATCATCAAACTCAAGCTCTGCTTGTTATTGGAAAAAGCACGGGTAAAAGAAAATGAAGCAGAGGAAAAAGAAATAACAGGCTGCCACACAAAATGAGAAATGTTTTTTGTTTTTTTGATAAGTCACAAAATGAGAAATGTTTGTAAGCAGCATAGTGGGAATACATTCACTAAGACAGTAAACATGACAAAAAACCTTGAGTGATTAGAAACTCACATCAAGGGCAAAGGTGGCAATGAATGCCGGTAGAGTTTATTGACATAGCTCCCATTTATTATATGTGCAAAGAAATTGACATAGCTCCCAGTTATTATATGTGCAAAGAACACCTACAACACCAATCTATTGACAAATGTTTTGCTTAGTACCAAATTAAAAGATCTAGGAAGCGAGACATTTCTAGGTCTTCTGTTACACAACACTCATGTAGTAGCATCCCCCACAAAGCCATCTTATAAATTTTGATGCAAATTTTCCATGTATTCATCGATAGACCAGAAGAACTGCTGACTTTGTTTAGGCAAAGTCCTCTCAATCCCTGCCGCCAACCACCATACTGGAATTTCATTTGTGATTCCACAAGATGTCAGTTCTTAATAAATTTACAACTTTATCATTTCCACTCCTAATTTTACCAAAGATGCAATCCATAGATAAGTAGTCTTCTATATCCTAAACCTAGAGCTTGCAAGACACTACCCAAATAACAGAACTCTAAACTAGAGTTCGCAAACACCAAAGTACAGTTCTGCCGCTCAATAAATTTCAAAGTTGTGAATAAACTGGCCAATTCCAACCAAAAAAGCACAAACAAATATTAATTCATCTACAAAGGGCAGTATCTTCTACAAATCAAATTATCTCAAATAAAGTCAAGAAGCCAAGAAAATAGAGAACAGACTATTACCTTGGATGCACTGCCTTTAGGCCATCCAAGGCCTAATCCTCCTCCACCGTTGCTGGACAAAAGATCAAAAATTTCTTCGTTATATATCTCCAAGACCGTCCTTCCTCCCCATCTCCAATAAAAATAACATGTACACTACAATTGCAAACCGTGTTCAACAAAAGCAAGAATCTCCTCAACATATATTTGACAAATTCCACAAGAACAAATTCAGTCCTTTCTTTGGGATTTTTTAAGAATATCTAATAAATCATAATCCTCTTTTATCTCACACTAGAATGCTTTATTGAACATGTTTATCTTATTCAAAGCTTGTGCTCCTATCCCACTTCAGCAAGCATGTTGACAATTATCACCAATCCTTGGTAGCAACATAGAAATTCATACTCTGTGATCAACTCAGAGATCATTTCAAAATTCACAAAACAACACAAATGACTTCTTCCTCCCAAATCCTAGGAATAAATTTAAAAATAAAAAATAAATAATAACTGAGTTGAAGCAATAGCATCAAATCTCCCCCCCTGTATGATTGCAGTGAAAATCAAAAAAACAAAAAAAAAATATTACCTTAAACTAAGCATAGGAGAACAACAAATTGTTACTCTTCCCCAGGATCCAAGCATAGGAGAAATAGAATTAAATTGTTACCTGAAACCATAAGTTATGAACTATTCTAGTCTTAAATTGAATTTAACTTACCCATTGTTATTTGAGTCCTTTAGCGCCACAACTCCTTACACATCTTCCACTCGTGCCATCCTGTATACACTTAAAAATGAAATATTGTTATATAACAATATTACTCTCTTCCAATGTTTACTCAACTTGATAAACATGTCAAGAGAGGTTCACTAACTCAAAGTTTTTAAACAAAAAACTAGTTGAAGTTGTTACCTTCTAACACAAACCAAATTTGTTATAATTTTTATAATATTAAGACAACTTCTTAACAAAGTATATACAAGAGCTCTCTCCAAGTTCTTAAACAAAAAACTATTTGAAGTTCTTACCCTCTAATACAAAACAAAATTGTTATAATCATTATAATATCAAAACAAAGTCTTAAACAAAATACAACAAAAGCTCCCTCAAACGTTGCTTTCACTTGCTTGAGATCCATGAGAGTTCCCTCCAAGCCTAGGAATAATAGAATTCATATCATAATCAATAATCTTTCTAACAATTGCTTGATATGTGTGTGTGAAATTAAATAAATTAAAAAAAAAAAAAAAGTGACAGGCAAAATTCTCTTACCCTCCGAAATGTTTTAGTAGCATATTCACTTGTGCCTGCAAAGCAGCTTGGGATGCTTTTGATTCCTCCATTTCAGCCTTCATGGCAGCTTTTGCTTCCTGCATTTCAGCCTTCATAGCAGCTTGTGCTTCCTGCATTTCAGCCTTCATAGCAACTTGTATTTCCTCCAACTTTTCACATTTCTCTAGTGATTCATGAAATTCAATTAGAATCAACAATAAAATCTAAGGACCTACCCTTGAAATCCCAATATCTAAACAAACTAAATATATCTCAATGGGCTCTCTCCGGTCTTAACGCATCTCAGTGAGTTCAATCTAGCATAAATAAAGAAAGAAGAAGTCCTACATGCAAGAACAACGTTTACAACAATAGAACAAATGGGAGATTAATCAAATACGTACACCACCTAGAAAATCACCAAAAGCAAAAGAAAGAATATGAAAAGCATCTCATTGAATTCAAATTAGCGACTAATACAAAACAATCACTTGAGAAAACAGGCAAAAATATAAAAACACCTTGAAGATCACCAATAATCATTAAAAAAAAAACAAACAAGGAAACCTCATATGAGGTAATTCAAAATTAGCCGAAAGATAAAATACCCACATAAAAAGACATCATTTCACCATCAAAGCCAATGTTCACAGAAAAGAAAACAACATATGCAAGCTCAACTCAAAATTACAGGGGACGAAAACAAAGACCCAGATCCATAAACAGCCCCAAAACACGAAAATACACAAAGACCCACGTACATACCAAGAGGATGTGCGTATGTGGGTCGGATCCGATTCGATTCGATCTAGGTCCGTCTATCTTCTCCTTCTCCTTCTTCTTCTTCCTCTTCCTGTCTTGTTGATTTCGTTGTTTCTCGGAGTGAGATCGAGAGAGAGAGTGAGAGTGAGAGAGAGTGATTTTATTTTGAGTCAGACTGTTTTTGGGACTTTGAGTCAGAAAGCCAAAAAAAAATTGGTATGAAAATTTCATAAAATTTCAGAAAATTAGCGCCAATTTCAGAGATGGCGCTAATTGCATTTGGTACAACCATTAGCGGCGACAACAGTCGCCGCTAATTATCTCAAATAGCGGCGATGCAATATGTCGCCGCTATTTAGGTATTTTTTTTTAATAAGCAAATTATACTTACAATTTTTGTTCTGCGGCGATGAAACGTTTTCGTAAATTTATACCCACTGGCCCAGCACAATTGTAATGCCAACTCTGTCTACAAAAGAAAACAAACAGGGAAATAATCCATCATAACAAAATAACAACAGATTCACGACGCTAACACTGGCCACCGAAGAGAAAGACCCAAATCAGCGTTAACGCCATTTGGTTGTGCTTTAATTTCTTTTGGTTCCGAGCGGAATAGAAGGAGCCAAATCAGCGTTAAAACCAAAAACAGAGAATTGCTAAAAAGAACAATTGTGCAGCAATAATAGAAACGGCAGAGACAGAGAATTGTGCAGCAATTTAATTTCAATTGTGCAGCAATAATAGAAACGGCAGAGACAGAGAATTGTGCAGCAATTTAATTTCAATTGTGCAGCAAGCCAAAAAGAACAAACAGAGAATTGCTAAAACCAAAAACAGAGACAGATGGAGAGATAGAGAACCTGCGTTAGAGAAAGAAAAGGAAAATAGAGAAGAAAGAATAAATGATGGTTTAAAATTAAATTTAATTAAATTCTTACATATATATATACACTCTTAAAATATGCCATCCTAGATCTATATTATATTATATTATAATATAATATAATATAATGATGGTTTAATTTCCTTCAGATATGCCATCCGATGGTTTAAAATTTTAAAATTTTAGTGTTTCACTTAAAACGATGGTTTTAATATCAAATTTTATTTTGATATGCCATCCTACTTAAAGCTCTCCAATTATATTATATTATATTATAGACAAATGCTTGATTTTATTAAAAAGTTCATCCTCTGGCCATTTTAATCCTAGGCGACATGGTCAATTTTTCAAAAATATATTAATTTATTGTTTAAAGTCTATTAATTTTAAAATGGACTATGCCACCTAGGATTAAAATGGCTAAAAGATAGACTTTTTAATGAAGCCAAGCATTTCTCTATATTATATTATATTAGATATTAGATATTAGATTATATTAGATTAGATATTAGATTATATTATAAATAAATAATTAATTATAAAATAATACAAAATCCAAAGATAATATAAGATCAATATAACTATGGCACCAAGATAATATAAAAAGCTTACAGTTTAGTTGAATGTTCGATCGAACCTAGAATTGTATCCAATTTGATCTATCAATTGATCATATCATGATCAATCGAACTAATTTATTAGGATCGATCGGATGTTTGTTTTTTTAATTTTTCTCTTGTAATATGTTTTTATTATTATAATATTAACTAAAAATTTCTGTTTAATAAATTTTTATGATAAAGATCTTTAAGTTGATAGTTATCTTATAATTAATTATAAAATAATACAAAATCCAAATATAATATAAGATCAATATAACTAAGACACTAAGATAATACAAAAAGCTTACAAACCTTCAATTATATCCAGTTTGAACTATCAAATTATTCATATCACGATCAGTCGAACTAATTCACTGGGATCGATCGGATGTTTGATCGAACATTTAATCCTATCACGATCAATCGAACTAATTCATTAGGATCGATCGGATGTTTAATTGATCATTTGATCCTATCACGATCAATCGAACTAATTCACAAGGATCGATGAAATGTTTGACCGATCATTTGATCATATCGTGATCAATCGAACTAATTCCTTAGGATCGATCAGATGTTTGATCGATCGTTTGATCCTATCACGATCAATCGAACTAATTTACCTGGATCGATCGGATGTTTGATCGATCATTTGATCTTATCACGATCAATCAAATTAATTCAGTAGGATCAATCGGATGTTTGATCAATAATTTGATTCTATCACGATCAATCGAATTAATTTAGTAAGATCGATTGAACATTTGATTCTATCAAGATCAATCGAGCTAATTCATTAGGATCGATCAGATGTTTGATCGAACATCTGATCCTATCACGATTAATCGAACTAATTCATTGGGATCGATCGAATGTTTAATCGATCATTTCAACATATCACGATCAATCAAACTAATTCATTTAGATCGATCGGATGTTTGATCAAACATTTGATCTTATCATGATCAATCGAACTAATTCATTAGGATCAATTGGATGTTCAATCAATCATTTGTTCTTATCATGATCAATCGAACTAATTCATTAGGATCAATCGGATGTTCGATCAATCATTTGTTCTTATCACGATCAATCGAACTAATTCATTAAGATCATATCACGATCAATCGAACTAATTCACCTGGATCGATCGATCATTTGATCCTACCACGATCAATTGAATTAATTCATCAAGATCCCTCGATTGTTTGATCAAACATTTAAATAAGAATAAGAATAAGAAATAGAAAACTTCAATAATAATTAATAGGAGAATTTGTTCTCTTTAAAAGGAAAAAATAAATATTGATTTTTTTATAAAAAATACGAATAGAAAATAGAAAAAAGAAAAAATTCACCAATAATTAATATAAAAGAAATAATGACATATTATTGGAGGTGAATTTTTGGTAAATAATATTTTCTATTATATATGTAAGGTCAATAGCATTGCCCCAATATTTATAATTTAATTAATTATTTTTTTTTTTATTATTATTTTTTTTTCAGTGGTCAATAGCGGCAACTTTATATCGCCGCTAATAGGCCAAGTATTTTTTTATTTGTTTTTTGTCTGGACGATTAGCGGCAACTACAAACGTTGTTGCTATTGATCCTCCAATAGCGGCAACTTTTAAAGTTGCCGCTATTAGGTCCTCAATAGCGGCAACTTCATGTTGCCGCTACTAGGCCAAGTATTTTTTTATTTTTTTTTTGTCTGGACGATTAGCGGCAACTATTAAAGTTGCCGCTATTGATACTCCAATAGCGGCAGCATAGAACGTTGCCGCTATTAGGCCATTAATAGCGGCAACTTAAACTTGCCGCTATTAGGCCAAGTATTTTCTTATTTGATTTTTGTTTGGACGATTAGCGGCAACTACGAAAGTGGCCGCTATTGATTCTCTAATAGCGGCAACTTTCAACATTGCCGCTATTAGGCCCTCAATAGCGGCCACTTTAAGTTGCCGCTATTAGGCCAAGTATTTTTTTTATTTGTTTTTTGTCTGGACGATTAGCGGCAACTACTAAAGTTGCCGCTATTGATCCTCTAATAGCGGCAACTTCCAACATTGCCGCTATTAGGCCCTCAATAGCGGCCACTTTAAGGTGCCGCTATTAGGCCAAGTATTTTTTTTATTTGTTTTTTGTCTGGACGATTAGCGGCAACTACTAAAGTTGCCGCTATTGATCCTCTAATAGCGGCAACTTTCAACGTTGCCGCTATTAGGCCCTCAATAGCGGCAACTTTATGTTGCCGCTATTAGGCCAAGTATTTTTTATTTTCTTTTTGTCTTGACGATTAGCGGCAACTACTAAAGTTGCCGCTATTGATCCTCTAATAGCGGCAACGTTTAAAGTTGCCGCTATTAGGCCCTCAATAGCGGCAACTTTATGTTGCCGCTATTAGGCCAAGTATTTTTTTATTTGTTTTTGTCTTGACAATTAGCGGCAACTACCAAAGTGGCCGCTATTGATCCTCTAATAGCGGCAACTACCAAAGTGGCCGCTATTGATCCTCTAATAGCGGCAACTTTAAACATTGCCGCTATTAGGCTCTCAATAGCGGCAACATTATGTTGCCGCTATTAGGCCAAGTATTTTTTTATTTGTTTTTTTGTCTTGACGATTAGCGGCAACTACCAAAGTTGCCGCTATTGATCCTCTAATAGCGGCAACTTCTAGAGTGGCCGCTGTTGCGCTCCTAATAGCGGCAATAGATTGTTGCCACTAATTGTGTTTAAATAGCGGCAACTGAAATCGCCGCTATTGAGTGCGTAACAGCGGCAACTTGTTAATGTTGCCGCTGATGGGTAGTAAATAGCGGCAAGATGAGTCGCCGCTATTAGTGTTGCTGCTAAATATCGTATTTTTTGGTATTTAGCGTCCGCGATTAGCGGCGACAATAAAGTCGCCGCTAATAGCCTCTCATTAGCGGCAACTTTTAGGAGTTGCCGCTAATAACCCCTCATTAGCGGCAACTTTTGGGTCGCCGCTAATAATTTGGTTGCTAATGACCAAATTTCTTGTAGTGGAGTTACGGCCAAAATCAGAGAACAACCAACCAAATCTCTCCTAAAAGGAGTCTAGGTACACGATGACTTATCCATTCAATCTCCCATATGATCTTAAAGATGATCTTCGGTTGGAACCACTCCCACGTATCAAGGGACGTCAAATAAGAGTCTAGGATTCTTCCACTCACTCATAACCTCTATAAAAAGAGGAGCCACCTACGATACAGATACATACTCAATTCTACTCTTATCATTCTCAATTATTATTATTTCTTATTATCTATGTTACTCAAATTCTCACTCAAGCATCAAAGATAGCACGATCGCCACACCCTCCACTTCGCGATCTGTCACTGCTGATACCTTTTTCTGTTCTTAGCAGGCTTTGAAATCAAATTGCTACTAGGGTTGACAACTGTCTCAATAGGCCACGAGATCTCAAGGCTAAACCAAAAACACAATCAACATGACCAACTTTCATCCCCAGTCAGAGAATGTCAATCTACATGATACTGGCATCCACGAAACTGAAGAGACTCTCGCCAAGTCCCTGTCTTTGGTCCACACCTGCTAGACAGCAAGCATCTGGGGACCTTAGAGGTCCAGAACAAGCACATGATGGAAATCTTGGAGCTCCTGCTGCAGAGAAGCTCTGAGAACCAGAATTCGGAGAAGGACTCAACGAGTGCCGAGTTACAACTAGGAATGTCCAGTGGACCCAACATGCCACTGGTAACCAAAGATGTTGGTTCAGCAGATGCGTGGATAGACGCCATCCAAGCTACGCTGAATAGCCTAACTCAGTAATTGAATGGCTCCCGCTCCAAGAGTCACGACTTCCTGGCGATGGAGCTGCCATTCACCTAGAAGATCATAGAGGCTGGCTTACCTGAGAAGTTCAAGTTGCAGCACATGGACCGTTACGATGGAAGCCAGGATCCAGCGAACCATCTCAAAACCTACAGAGCTCACATGACGTTGCAAGCCTCGTCCCATCCCTTTGCCGGGTATGTCCCCTCTCCCTCAAAGGAGCCGTCAAGCGTTGGTTCAGCAGTTTGCAACCCCAGTCAATAGGAACATTCGCCGAACTTGGTAAGAATTTCCTTTCCCATTTCATTGGAAATCATCGGCGTCGAATGCCGGCGGCATATCTGCTAACCATCAAAACAGGAATATGACAAGTCATTAAAAAGCTACATGGCTCGATTCAACAGTGAAAAGCTAACAGTTGCAAACGAAAGAATTGTCCACCCGGCATTGATGCGCGGAATATGGCCTTACAGTCCTTTCATGGCCAATGTAAGCTGCGATCCCCTAAGGGATTTAGATGAACTCATGGCAAGAGCCGAGAAATTCATCAATGGCAAAGAAACTGTAAGGGCCTTCGCAGAACAATCCCAACAACCTCTAGAGAGGAAGAAGGAGAGCCGACAACCAGAGAACAGCGTGCAAACTCGTAGAGCAGACAACCGATTCAAGGCACCAGCACATGCACCTGCACCTGCTCCACGCACCAACATCGACCTATCGTACCAGGAGCGGCAGCTAACTTATTAATGCAGGTATGAAATGACCAGGGATTCCGTTGGCCAAATCCCATACGATTGCCCCCTAGGAGCCAGAAAGATAGGCAAGTACTATGAATATCACCGGGACATAGGGCACGCCACAGAAGAGTGCCGCCTGTTGAAAAGGCTGGTTGATAAATAGTAAAGAAGAGAACAAAATGACCATCCCGTGGTGAACGCCCCCATGTCAAACCACGATTATGGTTTCATTTTTAGTAGTAAACTATCCTTTGGCCTACAACGCCATCCTGAGGAGAACCGCGCTCAACAAAATGAAGGCGATCCCATCCACCTATCATTTAAAAATGAAGTTCCCAACAGAAGTCGGAGTGGGGGAAGTAAGAGGCGACCAATAGTTTGCCTGGAGATGCTACATGATATCGTTGAAAGATCCACAGGCCAAAGCAACCATGATTATCGACATTGTAGATGCACGAAATAAACAGAAGCTCCAGCAAGCAGAACCAGCAAAATCACTCTGTCAAATCCAAATCGACAACAACACTGACCATGTGGTCCAGATTGGCCATCACTTGATTGAAGAACGTCGTGAGCAGCTCATTCAAGTCCTTAGAAAACATAGAGAAGTCTTCACGTGGGCTCATAGCGATATGCCTAGCATCAGCACCGAGGTAATCTCCCACTAGCTGAATGTTGATCCTCACGTCAAACCAGTGGTCCAAAAGTGAAGAAGTTTTGCCCTTGAGTGCAACATTGCGATAGCAGAAGAAGTAGAGAAACTCCTGGTGACAAGATTTATTAAAAAAGTTGACTACTCCAATTGGATCTCTAATGTAGTGATGGTGAAGAAAGCCATTGGTAAGTAACGTATGTGCCTTGATTTTACAGATCTCAATCAAGCCTGTCCCAAAGACAACTTTCTATTGTCTCGGATTGATCTCCTGTTTGACTGTACCTCTAGTCATAAACTGTTAAGCTTCATGGACGCCTTCTTCAGCTCCAACCAGATCAAGATGAACCCGGGGGACCAAGAGAAAACGGCCTTCATCACCGACAGAGAACTTTATTGCTACACCGCCATGCCCTTTGGACTGAAAAATGCCCGAGCTACATACCAGAGGTTAGTAAATTCAATGTTCAAAAAATAAATAGGTCGTAATGTTGAAGTTTATGTTGATGCAATGTTAGTTAAAAGTCGTTATGCTAGTGACCATGTAACTGACTCAGAAGAAGCCTTTGAGGTGTTAGGAGAACATACATGAAACTCAACCCCTCTAAATGTGCATTTGGAGTATCTTCCGGTAAGTTTTTAGGCTTCATGGTATCTCTGCGAGGCATCAAAGCAAACCCAGAGAAAACCACAACCCTTATTGAGATGCAGCCACCCCATAATACCAAAGAGTTATAGCGTCTCACAAGACGTCTAGCAGTGCTCAATAGGTTCATAGCCCGTTCCACGAACAAAAGCCTCCCATTCTTTAAAATAATGCAAAAATCATTTGAATGGAATGAAGAATGCGAGGCAGGATTCCAAAACCTCAGAGTATTTGGCGAAACCACCACTCATTATTAGAGCCGAACCAGGTAAGCCGCTCTATGTTTATCTGGTGTCCACTGCCACCACTGTCAACTTTGTTCTCATAAGGGAAGATCAAAAAATACAAAAACTAGTCTACTACACCAGTCGCATACTACAAGGGGCAAAAACACGATATCTGAGTATTGAAAAATTAGCATTCGCTTTGATCACCTCCACCAGATAGCTTCGACCTTATTACCAAGTTCACCCTATTAAGGTACTTACTAGTTACCCACTGAAGAAGTCTCTCCACAAGCCGAACACCTCGAGTCGCTTGGTGCAATGGTCCGTCGGGCTAGGCGAGTTTGATATCGAGTATCTCCCAAGGACCGCAATAAAAGCACAAGTAGTTGGGGATTTCCTAGGACAATTTACAGAGGACATTGAAGAGGCGAACAAAGGTGAGTCTGAACCTTTCTGATTCATTGAAGTTGACGGATCATCATCCTCAGAAAGGAGTGGAGCCAGAATCGTTATTAAAACACCTGACGGGATCGTTGTTGTGCAAATTTATTTAACTCACAAGAGTACGAAACGATTGTAGTTAATGGATTGCAAGTACGAGGTCGAACCCACAAGGAATTGTATTTTTGAAAGAACAATTTATATCTAAACTAATTAAATCCTAACCTAATTCCAAAAGGGTTTTGAATTTTGAGTTTTAAAAATTAAAAGATGAAACATAAACTAATTAAAATAAACTAAGAGATACAATACTAAGGTTTGGGAATGCACACTCACCGAATCAAGATAACATACTTCCATATTTATCAATATTAATCTGAAGTTCTCACAATTAAAATCTGAGATGTTTTACTATGCTTCAAACAATTAATCAAAACCATCCCATGTATCCATTCATTGCACAAATCACTAAAGGAATCCAATATCAATTAAATCATTAGATGTATCCGTAAATCACAAAAGATATCAAATCTTAATTAAAACACCAAATGTATCCGTATAACAAATCACAAAGGATATCCAATTATTTAGGCAAATAAATCAAGCAATGAATTATGTGAAATTATCTTAAATCATCAAGTGTATTCTTGAATCACAAAAGATATCCAAGAATCACTCCAAACATTGAAAATGAGTAAAACAATTGAAATATTACGCCTAATAAAATTAGATAAATAAAGACTTACATGAAAGTATTGATGTTCTTCGTCGGTGAGGCTTCATCCTCAACCTTAGTTGGGAATTAGCTCCATATAAGAATAAAACATAAACTAAAGAAAAACTAAACTAAAAGAAAAGCTGTGGATTACATTCTGTTTCCAAAATTGTATCACAAAACTAGTCTCTGAAATTCTATATCTTTTCTTGAATGCAAAGAAGTCTATTTATTGGCTTAGGTAAGTCCTAGAAGCCCTATTAAACCTAGATAATACGGAGGTCTGTCTCCTAATCAAAATAGAAGTCTGAAATCGGAATAGGATTTGTCCAGATTTGTGTCCTTTTATTGAGGGGTGATTTTGGCATAGTAACCATCCAAATTAGGAAAATCCAATTTCATAATGAACTGTATTATTTTGAATTATCTTTCTAATGCCGTTTGAACCACTTCAATCCGATATTTAAGTGGAAAGTTATGGTCAAAATACTGATACGTGTGCAGAATCTAAATTTGAATCCAATCCGAAATTTTATCTAATCTAAACTTTAATCCAATCTGATCTTTAATCCGATTTAACCTTTTCTTGGATTTGGTTAAACTTAATTACATCATCTAGGTCTTCTCAAAGTATGCTTTCTTCCAAACTTTGCATTTTTTCCTTTAAAGCTGTAGTTTTTCTTTAATGACCTATAAAATACTAAAAACACAAAACTAACACAAAAGATTAAATAATGACACAACTAAAGGATTAACTAATGTAAATAAAGGGGTCCAAGTATGCAATATTTGACACTTATCAATCATCATCCAACATGCAATCCAGTTCAAGTTCCAAGCAACAAATAATGAAGTTGAGTAAGAAGTGCTCATAGCTGGACTCCAACTGGCAAAACAATTGGGGGCCAACAGTGTAAGTGTACAGAGCGACTCCCAATTGGTGGTGGGCCAGTTAACCGAGGAATATGAAGTGAAATGAGAAAAAATCAAACTATATATGTAGAAGGCACTAGATGCCAAGGATACATTCACCAAATTCTGCATTCAGCAAGTCTCGCGGGACTCAAATGTCAAGGCGGACCAACTAGCCAGCCTGGCTTCCTCTAGTTCTGAATCACCCCCAGGGGATGAAACCACTATGAGCGAAGCAGAGACACCAGCAATCGATGGCCACCAAGTCTCCATGTATATACTGTCCATTCATGATATAAATTGGGCTAAACCTATTGTTAAATACCTTGTTGAAAGAAACCTCCTGGAAGCTAAAATGGAAGCCAAGGCAATCCGCTGTCGGGTAGCAAGGTACCTCGTCCAGAATCATGTTTTGTATAAACGGAGCTTTATACATCTACTCTTGAGATGTTTGTCCGAAGACGAAGCAGACTATGTCTTGAGTGAAATCCATGAAGGAATATGTGGAAATCACTCGAGAAAAAGATCCCTAGCTCACAAAGCTCTAACGGTAGGGTGCTATTGGCCAACAATGCCTCAAGATGCACACGACATGGTCAAATGTTGTAAAAAATGCCAGCAATTTGCAAACGTCCCAAGGAGTCCGCTGGAAGATCTCACATCAATATTCATTCCTTGGCCGTTCGCACAGTGGGGGGTAGATATTGTGGGACCCTTACTACCAAGAAAAGGAGGAGTCAAGTTTGCTGTGTTAGCAGTTGACTACTTCACCAAATGGGCAGAAGCCAAAGCACTAGCCACCATCACAGAGAAAAATATTGAACACTTCAAGTGATGATCAGTGGTCTACCGATTCGGTATCCCACACTCAATTGTGTCAGACAATAGTAAGGAATTCGATAACTTAGCATTTAGGGATTGGTGTTCGCAACCTTGCATCAACAACTATTACTCCTCACCTGCCTGGGTAAATGGACAGGTCGAAGCAACTAATAAAACAATTTTCAAAATGATAAAGAGGAACCTGGACAAAGCCAAAGGTTTATGGGCTGAAGAATTACCAGAAGTATTATGGGCGTACCGGACGACCAAAAAAAAAAGCAACCGAGGATACCCCGTTCGCTTTAACATTTGGGAGTGAAGCTATATCCGGTCGAAGTCGGCATGCCTAGTCACAAGCAAGCCAATTTTGACAAAGAAGAAAACGACACAGCTTTGCGAGAAACTTTGGATTAACTTGATGAAAGAAGAACTCAGGCCGCCATGCATATAGTAGCCTACCAGCAGACCACAGCAAAATATTACAATTAGAAGGTAAGGCATCGCAGTTTTTGCAATGGAGATCTGGTCCTATGGAAAGTGATGCCCCCAATGAAAGATCCAGCCGATGGCAAATTGGGTCCATCTTGGGAAGGACTGTATAAGGCAAAAGACAACCGGCGATTTGGAACACACCACCTCGAAACACTGGATGGGAAACAGCTGATCCACCCCTGGAATAGGGCTTCAATCTAGCCCTACTAAATAAATTAGTTACACATAAGTTCGATGTTAAACATCTTTATAAAATAAAATAAAAGAAAGAAAAAGAATAAACCCGAAACTTGAAGTTGAAGAGCTCCAATTCTTCTCATTGGAAAAGTGTCTCTTTTCTAACTTGATTATTTTCAAGGTTTAAAGGTCTATTTATAGGGCTTTAGAAGTCCTTATTACACTAATAAACCTAGGAATTCGTAGGGTTTTACTCCTATTTCAAGTAAGAGTTGAAAAACCCTAATATGAAAATACTAGCAATCTGGCCGCACTCTTGATGTGTCACCTACGCACAGGTGCACTCGATCGCAACCCGTGTGCGCTCAATTGCACATCTGCGATCGAGCCTCTTCTGTTGTGCGCTCGATCACACATGGCCGCCTCATGCTTTGTCTTCTCTAATAATGCGCTCGATCGCAAGGAGTATGCAATCGATTGCACTGTTACGGGCTCCAACTTTTCCCATTTTCTCTCTTTGAGCCCAAATCTTCCAGATTTATTTCATTTTCTTCCAAAAAAGGATACAAAACAAGGAAAACACATAAAAGAACTAAAATTGCATAAATTAACTAAATCTAAATGATTAAAACATGTAACTTAAGGGCTAAAAATATAAATATTTTAGTACTTAACACTGGGAGAGGATGGCGGCACTGTGGTGGACAACGGCAACGGTGGTTCTAAATGTTTGGATGCCTTTAATTTTTGGATATTTGTTGGTTGTGATGGTAGTAGACGTGGTAATAGTACTTGTTGTGGCATCTTGAGGACTCCATCAATTTGGCATTAGTGTCTTCCAATTTTGTTATCGCACGCTTAATCATGTTTTCAAGATGATTAATTTGTTGCTCCAAACGATCCATTCTTTGATTCGCCATCGAACAACTTGGCTATGATACCAATGTTATGTGAATGCTTTTACATGTAATGTGATAGATTATTAGGTTTTGAGGGAACCTAGACCCTTTAGATTTGTTGAAGGGAACCTAAAACATTTTCAAACATAAAGTTTAGATTAATTTTCTGCTTGCTTTATTAATAACATAATAGCCCTTAAATAGGCAAACTATTACAATATTTTCCAGGGCTGAGTCATCAAGACTCTTATATGGAAATAAATAAAGACAATATTAAATTAAAATAAACAAAATAAAATATTCTACAGTATCATATATTTTAATATATCCTACTATTAATAATTATTCCGCATAAAACTCAATTATTGCTGTCGGATGTTCTTATTTCCATTCTATACATTGGTCAATGAAAATTGGGAGTAATTCTGGAAGTCCATTTTGTGTCACTCTTGTGTCCCTCAAAAAATGATGTGGCTTTTAAAATCATTATTTGATCAAAATTCAATAATGATCAATCACAAGCCTAATAGTAATTTTAAGAGCCACATTATCCTTGAAGGAAAACAAGAGTGACATAAGAAGGACTTATAGCATGACTCAGGATATTAGGGCTTTCCAAAAATAAATTAGGAAAAGCTTAATCTAACTCCTTAATTTTCATCAAATTTACAATTACTTTTTAAAATTTAAAAAATTCATAATTTATTATATTCAAGTTTCAATCTTTTGCAATGTTATCCGTGCCATTAAGTTTGGGTTTAAATCAAACGACATGACTTTTATACTCTTAAATTTATATCAAATTCTAAATGTGCCCCAGGGTGCAAGAAAAAAGCATTGCTTTTGGCAAAGTCTATTAATCGACTTTCTCAAAGTTGATTACTCACAAGAAGAAAAAAAGAAACAACTTTCTCAAAGTTGATTAAGGCGATATCCAATTGCCTGGAGAAATCTTTTTAGCAGCTAGCAATGCTAGCTGGTCAGCAATTGCAAAGGGAAGTCTCCTAAAAATATAAAAATGAGAAGAAAAAAAAATGTTTAAAAAATTTCCACATTAATTGTTTTGAAAAAAAAAATCATAACTTTTAATATTCTTACATATGTATTATTATTAAAATTTCGACGTAAGAATATTTAACTTTTTATATTTTTACATATGCAAAGGGCAGCCATGTTCTCAAATTGTTCGAATTGTTAATAATTTTAAAATCTTATTCTTACTTATATATTATTATTTTAATATTTTAATCAAATTGTGATTGAAACTCTTTTCAAAACTCTTCCGGGCCGTTCCCAAGAAGTAGCTCAATCGGTTAGGATCACGCCTAATGAAGCGGAAGTCACTAGTTCGAATCCCCCTCCTCCTCTTATGCGGACATGTAAAAAAAAAAAAACTCTTTCGGGCCTATGAACGTAGGGAGTGAAACTCATTGTGATTGAGACTCTTTCGGGCCTATGAAAGTAAGGAATGACAGATTTTATTTGCAGTTGAATCAACGCAATCCATAATCCGACTCAACCACGTGTTTCAGGCTTTCAACCTAAAGTATCTGAAATCTCAAGTCTTATCCACACATTATTTTGCCTTGAAATGGCAACCATTGGATGACATATATTATAGACAAAGATTTCATTCAAATTGTGTTTTGAGAATTTCTTTCCATTGAGTTCACTAAACTAATATTTTTCTTAATGCATATAACACACAGTCATTCAATCTCGCAAGTGGCCAAGGCTACCCTTCAACTAATTAAACCTCTCAGTGTTTAGGCACAAATATCCAGACATGTAAACTGCGAAATAAAAAATTGACAAAAAATTAAAAAAAACCTCACCTAAATCCTTAATTTTCATCATATTTGTAATTACTCTTTGATGTATACAAATTTTTAATTTAGCAATTTCATTCAATTTTGGGTTTGATCAAACAACAAATAAGTGAAATAACTTTATATTCTTAATTTTATTTATAAAATTCCATATGTGTGCCCCAGGGAGCAAATGAACTTTTTACAAAGTTGATTACTCACAAAAAGAAAAAAGCCATTACTTTTGGCTAAGTCTATTGATCAACTATCTCAAAGTTGATTACCCACAAAAAGAAAAAAAAAAAAGAAAAAAAAGAAAAAAGAGAAACAACTTTCTCAAAGTTGATGTTTATCTAGATTACTGTGATGTCCAATGGATGGAACATGATCATCTCCATAATATCCCGTTAGTTATACTTAAGGAGTATTTTTTTCTGGACAAAAATACACTCCACTATAACTAACGGGATGTTCTTCAGTTCATTTGAACTGAAGAAAATCTTAATTCCCCATGTATAGCCGGGATAAATCTTTTTAGATGCTCACAATGCCAGCTGGCCGGTGAGCAATTGCAAAGAAAAGTCTCCTAAAAACATAAAAATAAGAAAACTATGTCGAAAAAATTTCCACATTTATAAACGCATCCTAATTAGTAATTGAGTTTCAGAATTTCTTTCGATTTTGTTTACTAAAACAATATTTTTTTTAAAAAAAAAAAAAAAAAAGCATGATTTTTACATGCATTTTTAATAAGATAAGTAAATTATGTATACATTTATAAAAATGCAGGTGAGAATCACATAGTTTGTTAATATTTGAATGTAATTTGATTGTTAATTATTCCCCTATTTCATTACGAACTGCTAAGTGTACATTGTACTCTCTTTATGGTTCTGACTCTGAGTGTTGTACTCTCTTTAATTATTCGTGGCTAACCGGTGATAAAATTGGGTATTTAATTTGTTGGATTCTTCTTAATTCTCATTTGGAGTGTGTTTAAAAAAAGTAATATCGTGTACGTTTCTGTCCCCCTCCCCTTTTTGTGAGCAAATACATAAACAACATGAATGAACCAAAAACAATTAAGAAAAGGAAAAGGAAAACTCAACAGTAAAATGAAAACAACAACTAAGGATGCATACCTAGCACAACTATGGTCAATGAAAATGGCACACAGGAATAGTAGAGCTCTCAAAAAATAAATTAGGAAAAAAACTTCATCTAACTTATTAATTTTCATTGTATTTATAATTACTTTTTAAAATTTAAAAATTCTTAATTTAGTATATTCAAGTTTCAATCTTTTGCAATGTTATATGTGTTGTAAAGTTTGGGTTTAAATCAAACGACAAATGAATAAAATGACTTTTATACTTCTAAATTTATATAAAATTATAAATGTGCCTAGGACGTACATGAACGTCGGCTTTAAAGAAAAAAAAATTGCATTGCTTTTGGCAAAAGTCAATTGATCACTTTCTCAGAGTTGATTACTCACAAAAAAAAAAAAAAAAATTTCTTCTGAAAGTTGATGTTAAGGTAGATTAATGGAGTAATTTTAGAAGTTCTTCTTGTGTCCCTTTTGAGTCTCTCCAAGAATGATGTTACTATTAAAATCACCATTTGATCAAAATCCAATAATAATCAATTATAAGCCCAATGGTAATTTTAATAGGTACATCATTCTTGGAGGGACTCAAGATGGACACAAGAAGGACTTGTAGTATTACTGAGATTAATGCGATGTCCGCCTGGATAAATCTTTTTAACAAGAAAACAATTTTGAAAAAATTTCCGCATTAATTGTTTTGAAAACATTCATAACGGGCACCCCTATTCTCAAATTGTTCGAAATGCTAATAATTTTAATTAAAATATTATTCTTATATAATGCTTAGAAAAAAATAGTAGTTATAGCTGTATTATTTATTGTAAAAAATTAATCAAATTGTGATTGAAACTCCTTAAAATTGCTTATACAATAGGGCCTATGAAAGTAGGGAATGACAGATTTGATTTGCACTTGAATCAACGCAATACATAATCCGACTCAACCACGTGTTTCAGGCTTTTAGCCTAAATGTCTAAAATCTCAAGTCTTATCCACACATTATTTTACCTTGAAATGGCAACCATTGGATGATGGATATATTATGAGATATGTTATACTGCAATTAAAAGATCATTTTTTGCCTATAAAAGACTTAAATGGCAAGAGACTATAGGTCCATCAATGGGTGGGGCCATAGCAACTATAAATGAGGCCTATGGCCACTACAAGAAACTGACTCATCAGGGGCGACTTTGTAGTCGCCCCTAATACTCAACTATTAGGGGCGACTTTTGAAAGTCGCCCCTAATAGTTAAGTATTAGCGTCCACATCCAAGTGGACGCTAATAGCCAACCCAAAAAATGAATATTAGCGTCCACTCTACAGTGGACGCTAATAACTCGACCCTAATATACACGCGGAAATTATTCAAGAGGCGGGAAAAAGATCAATAGGGTCGACTTTCAAAGTCGACCCTAATACTTAACTATTAGGGTCGACAAAGTCGACCCTAATGAGTAGGTAAAAAAATAAAATAAAAAAAAAATAAAAAAAAAATTAATCAACAATAGCGTCCACTAAAAGTGGACGCTGAAGACTCATCATTAGGGTCGACTTTGAAAGTTGACCCTAATACTTAACTATTAGGGTCGTCAAAGTCGACCCTAAAGAGTAGGTAGAAAAATTTAAAATAAAATAAAAAAAAAAATAATAAAAAAAAAAAAAAAAAAATTAATCACCAGTAGCGTCCACTAAAAGTGGACGCTGAAGACTCATCATTAGGGTCGACTTTGAAAGTCGACCCTAATACTTAACTATTAGGGTCAACTTTTTAACTATTAGGGTCGACTTAAGTAGAAAAAAAATAAAAAAATAAAATTAATCACCAATAGCGTCCACTAAAAGTGGACACTAAAGACTCAACATTAGGGTCGACTTTCAAAGTCGACCCTAATACTTAACTTTTGTCGACCCTAAAGATTAGGTAGAAAAATTGATGACCAACAGCGTCCACTAAAAGTGGACGCTGAAGACTCATTATTAGGGTCGACTTTCAAAGTCAACCCTAATACTTAACTATTAGGGTCGACTTTGTCGACCTAAAGAGTAAGTAGAAAAATAAATAAATAAATAAAATTTAAGCTCAATAGCGTCCACTTTGAAAGTCGGCCTTGATACTATAGTATAAGAGTCGACTTTGTAGACGCTAAAGAGTAAGTAGAAAAATAAATAAATAAATAAAATTTAAGCTAATAATTAATTATAAGATAAATATCACATTAATGATCTTTTATACTAAAAATTAATTAAATTTAAATTTGTTGTTAATATTTTAATAATAAAAACATATTTAATATTTAACTCATCGAACATATAATTTGATGCAATATCTCCTTCCATTAGGATTTGGAGTTAAAATGTTATTTCCCAAAAATTTACCTCCGATAATATGTCATTATTTATTTTATATAAATTATCGGATATTCGATCGATCGTGATAATATCAAATAATCGATCAAACTTCAAATAAATTAAAGGTTCGTTCACACATCCGTTAGGTCCTACTGCATTAGTTCGATCGATCATGATAGGATCAAATGATCGATCAAACTTTAAACAATTGAAATTGAAGGTTTGATCGAATATCCGATCAATCATAATGAATTAGTTCAATTGATCGTGATAAGATCAAATGATTGAAACAATTGAAATTGAATTAATTCGATTGATCGTGATAGGATTGAATGATCGATCAAACATCGATCCTACTGAATTAATTTGATTGATCGTGATAGGATCAAATGATCAATCAAATATTTGATCGATTCTAATGAATTAGTTCGATTGAGATCGATCCTAATGAATTATTTTGATTGATCGTGATAGGATCAAATGATCGATCAAACATCCGATCGATCCTAATGAATTAGTTCGATTGATCGTGATAGGATCAAATGTTTAATCGAACATCCAATCAATCCTAGTGAATTAGTTCGATTTATTGTGATAGGATCAAATGATCAATCAAACTTGAAAAAATTGATGGTTCGATCGAACATCTGATCGATCCTAATGAATTAGTTTGATTGATCGTGATAAGATCAATTGATCAATCCAACTGGATACAATTGAAGGTTCAATCAAACATGTGCATATATCTTACATGTTCAATAAATACATGTAATTTATATAGATTAGGTTAAAAGAAATTCTTCCAACCCAGTTTAGAGAAAAACTTTGTACATATATATTTAGAGAAAAACTTTGTATATATATATGTGTGTGTGTGTGTGTGTGTGTGTGTGTGTGTGTGTGAGAAAACTACAAAATGATGTATATATATTAACAAATAAAAAATAGAAAAATAGAAAACTTTACTAATTATGACCCAAAAAATTAATTTTTGTTTTTCAATCAATTTTGACTTAAAAAAAAATTAATAAGCTAATATAATTGTCTTAATAAGTTCAAATAAAAAAAATTAAAAAGTAGACAATCAGCGTCAACATTATAGGTTGACGCTGATAGTATGGTTATCAGCGTCGACACATATGGGTCGACGCTGATAGATTTATATTAGCGTCGACTAAGTCGACGCTGATATAAAACTATGTCAGTTTGGTACAAATTAGAAGGCGGGATCCATTGGCGCGGCGGGTGAAATTTTCGAAAAATTTTTTTGTATCTCCCCCTTTTTTCTTCTTCGCCTCTCTAACTCATTCTTCTCATGTTATCCCCTGCCTTCTGCAGTTCTACACAATACCAGGAGAGAGAGCTAGAGTGAGAGAGAGAGAGAGAGAGAGTGACGGACAAACGGAGAGAGACAGATGAGACCGCGAGAGAGAGAGAGAGATGCGATTCAAAGTTGCAGACGCACAACCATGTATTTTCTCCCTCTAGTTGCAGACTAATAGCGAGGTTCTCTCTCATTCGGTCCTCTTTCTCGCTCTCCTCTCTCTCTCTCTCTCTCTCTATATTTTGTTTTCTTAGATTTTATTCAATTTTTTTACGTTAATCTCATATCTGACTTTTGGTCTGTGATATGATATATATCTCTTTGTCTCTCTCACTAATGAACATTTGTCTTTCTCTAGTTGCCGAGCAAGGAAGAAAGAAGAGCTTCAGGTAAATTTTCTTCCTCTTCGTCTTCTCTCTTTTCGTTACTGTCCGAAATTCTCTCTCGTCGGAACCCTGTTTTCTCATGCTTTGGTTTAATTTCGAATCTTGGTGCATATTTCTGAAATTTACGCTTCGGCCCCGTTTGGTTCGCGGATTAGACCCTTGGATTGGACTAGCTAACACTAGGTATAGCTAATCCTTTGTTTGGTAACACTCTATTCCTGGGAATAGTCTATTCCCATGGGATTACTAATCCTATACACACAATGTTAGCTAAGCCACTAAAAAACGAGTGGCTTAGCTAATCCTTTCCTATGGGATTAAAATTATCGTGTAAATTGCCAACAACAACCCCACCCTTTTAGCACCCACGTCTCTCAAAGAGACTCTGCAAAACGATCTCCATCTCTCAAAGAGCAACAATCTCTTTTCTCTTCGATTTTTCTTCTTTGTTTCTTGGTTATTTCATTCTCTCTCTGTTTCTTGGATTTTTTTTTTTTCTCTGTATTGTTTCTCAGTTTTTTTTTTTTTTTTTTTTTTTTTCTTTTCTCTCGATCTTTCCCTATACTTTCTCAGTTTGATTTTTAATTCAGTTATATATATATAACCTGTGTTCATAATATATATATATATATATATATATATATACACACTTGACCACAGGTTTCAAGCGTACAACCTGTGTTCAAGCGTGTATATATGTTTGTAGCGTAATTGTTTAAAAAAACAAAAAAACAAAAAATCACATACATGACATAACTAATAAAAAAAAAAAAAAAAATTATAGTAAAGTTGTTTATGTTTCAAAAAAAAGAAAAGAATGAAAGTCCTTAATAATATAAATTGTATTTATATTAGGTAGTCTATTCCAGCGTTACAACCAAACAAAGGAATAGGACTAGCTAATCTATTCCCACTGATAGTTAATCCCAGCGGTAGCTAATCATTTTCCAATGGAATAGACAATCCGCGAACCAAACGAGGCCTTCATGTTGGTATACCTATGGATGATTTGAGAGTATTTTGCTAATTTTGGATTTGGGGATGAAAAATTGTAGAAGCCCGCCCCTATTTGTTTTTTGTAGAAGCCCCTAGTATGTGGAATTTGAGGATTATTGGGTCAACGCTAATGGTGGGTGTTGTTTTGATTTTTGGATAATTTCTTGATTTGATTTTGTGTGTTTCTTGATATGGGATTTTATTTTGGGGACCCTATTCATAAATGTTCTTAATCATTTATATGGAATTTGAGGATTATTGGGTCAATGCTAATGGTGGGTGTTGTTTTGATTTTTGGATAATTTCTTGATTTGATTTTGTGTGTTTCTTGATATGGGATATTATTTTGGGGACCCTATTCATAAATGTTCTTTGATTTCTCTTCTTTTATGACTGATAGGTATTATAAGAAACTTACCTTCATTATTCCAGTTCAAATTTTCTGCCGATGTGTCTAAATTTGATTTTTTTGCACCTATTCAATAAGTCCCATCAGATTTTTCTGGTTAAAATTTTTGCAGGTTAATGGTAGTGCCCAGTTCTGTGGTGTAGCTGAAATGGTTGGACCTGTAGATTTTGAGAAGGACGCAGATTACTGGCAGCAAGATAGATGGAGCGGGCAGTTTCCAGTTCGGTGGCACATCATTAAAGATGTTCCCAATGTTCGATTCCGTCACATTCTACTTGAAAATAATGATAATAAGCCTGTTACTCACAGCCGAGATTCTCAGGAGGTAGCAGTTAATTGATTATGAAGACACAAACACACACACACATACATATACAAACAAGCTATATACTTACCTGTTTTTGATAGAAACTAAAACCATTTTCGAGCTTATAATTGAGGTGTTTAGGGACACCCAGACATTGTTTAGATGGTTGCTAATTGCCATGCCCTCAAAGGAATCCTGTGCCTTGGTTGATGTTGCTTTTTTCCTTAATAAAATTTCAACTTTTCCATCTGTTGATAGGTTTGTTGCCTCAGGCTTTGGTCTGAAAAAGGCCAACTGCCAAGTTTTCAGATTGTGAGCTCAAGGGCTCTAATAGTTTACCTACTGGAAATGGAAAAATCTTAGATTGATGGGCATAACATGGCATGTAGTGGGATGTGCAGGATAGTGGATCAGGTTACTTTGGTAGGTGCAAAAGGCATATCTCATATTATGTCAAATACCGTCCCTGGGTGTGCAACTAACGTGCATCCTCACAAATCACTAAGTTAATGTTGGTGTTATGATTAAATGTTACCTCACTTAAGAAAGTCACTATAAAAAGTGAATTTAATGTGTTTAGTTGGCCCTAATTATGGCCCTTACCAGCTTCTCTTGTTTATAATAGTATGTGATATCTAATATATTTTTCAAGCGGCCCTTCTCCTTCCTAAAACATCCATAGTGATCAACTGGTGTCAAACCTCAGTTTATATTTTCCATCAAGACGAATATTTATACTACGCCGTAGGTACGTACTTGATAAATTCAGTTTATTGGCATTCAGTAAACTCTGCTCAATTGTTGAATAATGAAGTTACATCTGCCTTGGGTTAAATCATTGTATTTAACCATACATTTTATTTATAATAGTGCTCTTTTCTTCTTTATTTTTTATTTTTTATTATTTATGAGAAGAACATACAGTCGATATGAAAACTCGACCCAAACAGGATCTGTCATTAAGTTCCAAGGTCAGGTTTAGTTTAAGGTGATATAAGTTTTGATGGGTAAAAAAATTCCTACCGTTAGATTTGATTTTGTGTGTTTCTTGATATGGGATTTTATTTTGGGGACCCTATTCATAAATGTTCTTAATCATTTATATGGAATTTGAGGATTATGGGGTCAATGCTAATGGTGGGTGTTGTTTTGATTTTTGGATAATTTCTTGATTTGATTTTGTGTGTTTCTTGATATGGGATTTTATTTTGGGGACCCTATTCATAAATGTTCTTAATCAGCTTAAAAAGGGTTTTGGACAATTTCTTAACAGTTTTGAAGTGTCTTCGGGAGTAGGGATTTTGTATTATCGTTCATTTTTTATGCTCTATGTTGTCTTGGATTTGAGGACAATCTAAAAGTTGCTTTATTTGTAGTTGTTAACAACTGTTGTTTGCTGCTAAGCTAACCATTGACTGGTCATTTCTAGTTCTGGGTGTTAGATATATTGTGAGGTCTTGAGTATCAAGCTTTGTGTTTCTGCCGGAATATGAATTATAATTTAGCTAGTGATTTTGTAATAACTTTGTGTATCTTATGAAAATATTGAGTTCATTTGCATTTAGATGTTTGTTACACATTTGATTTGATTGGTTGTTGTTCTATTTTCAGGTCTTATTTGTTTACCCTCCAGAAAAGCAGCTGCCTCTTCAATACAAAGATCTTCTTTCATTTTGCTTCCCTGGAGGCTTGGAGGTTGGGTGTATGCTTTTTGGGTCAATTTTTGGAATGATCAGTTTGTGTATTTGAAAGTTAGGAGCTATATTTCTTATTGCTCATGACTTCTAGTTGTTCAACTGCTGTGGAATCATAAAATGTAACTTATGCTTGAAGTTTATTTAGTTACCATCTACTGGCGCTAGAAAAATGCTCATTAAACTGAATACCAGGGAATACTAGTGTTCCCTGGTTCTGCGATCGATCGCACTTGGAGTGCGATCGATCGCAGTACCATAGGGTTTTTAAGTAGGTTTTTTATATTTTGCGATCGATCGCACTCCAAGTGCGATCGATCACAAAATATAAAAAACCTACTGATACTGCAATCGATCGCACACGATTGTGCGATCAATAGCAGATTATATTTTTTTTTAATTTTTTAGGACCATTAGGGTCCACTTTGTGGACACTAATGGTTAACTATCAGCGTCCACTTTGGTTTGGACACTGATAGTTAATTTTTTTAAAAAAATTTTTTGGACCATTAGGGTCCACTTTGTGGACGCTAATGATTAACTATCAGCGTCCACTTTGGTTTGGACGCTGATAGTTAATTTTTTTTAAATTTTTTTTAGGACCATTAGGGTCCACTTTGTGGATCCTAATGGTTAACTATTAGCGTTCACTTTTAGTGGACGCTAATGGTTGATTATCAGCCATAGTCTTTAGGGCAAACCATTTCGACTTTTAAGGTCGATAAAGTGGACGCTAAAAGTGATCAATAGAGTCGACTTTAAGTGGACGTTGATAATCACGCATTTGATCATTAGAGTCGGACTATTAGCATCAACACCTTTAGGGTTGAAAAGTCGACGCTGTTGTCAATAGCGTCCACTTTAGGACTTTTAGGGGCGACTTGAAGTCGCCCCTAAAGACCTAAATTCTTGTAGTGGGCCTCTTACTACCCACAACTTTTATTGGCAAAAAATAGTCTTTTTAGTGCACTATATCATTTCTCATATATTATAGATAAAGATTTCATTCAAATTGCATAGTTTGTTAATCTTTGAATGTAATTTGATTGTTAAATCTTCTCCTATTTCGTTACGAACTACTGAGTGTTGTACTCTCTTTATTCATGGGCAACCTTAAATGTAATGAAATTAGGTATTTAATTTGTTGAATTCTTCTTATTTCTCATTTGGAGTGTGTTCTAAAAAAATAACCATTTAAGAGCATCCCCATCTTTAAATTTGGCTTTTCTTTAAAAAATTGAAAAAACTCACAAAAATAGTCATTTAACAAGCTCTCTACTCTATTTCAAATTTAACTTTGATCAATAAGGCTCTCCAAATACCAAATGCTAAAAAGTAAAAGTTATTTAGTTTTTTAATCTTATATATTCATTTTCCTTCTCTCACTCATCTACCAAGAACTAAAAAAGAATTAAAAAAAATCAGAAAATAATAATATTTAATTAAAAAAGATGAAGATATAGAGAGTTTGATATTTGGTTCATTTTAAAAGTGACTCTTCAAATTTAACTTTTATTTGAAGAGCTCTATATAGATGCTCTAAAAATGTGAAAAAATAATATCGTGTCTGCCCGTCCCCCTCCCCTTTTTCTGAGCAAATACAAAAATAACACGAATGAACCAAAAACAATTAAGAAAAGGAAAAAGGAAACTCAACAGAAAAATGAAGGCAACAACTAAGGATGAATGGCAAACACAACACTGGTCAATGAAAATGGTGCACATGTAATGATTGCTTTATTTCAAGAGGAATAATAGATACACAAATTAGAGACACAAATTTGGCCAAACTTTTCTCTTATGTGGTCAATTTTTTTTTTAAACAAAAAAAAAAAAAAAAAAAAAAAAATTATGAGTAATAACATCCTATGTGGTCATTTTTTATTTGGTTTTTTTTTTAGTGGTATTTTTCTTCAGAATAATGACCACTAAAAAAAAAAACCAAATAAAAAATGACCACATAGGATGTTAGTACTTCAGAATTTTTTTTTTTAAAAAAAATTGACCGCATTAAAAATAAAATAAAATTAAAAAATAAAAAGTTCACGTTTACTGTTCCAAGTTGTAGACTGTAATTTAAAGGCTCGTTGCATTACTAACTAAGGATGCATGGCAAACACAACATTGGCTAATGAAAATGGGGGAATGATTGCTTTATTTAAATACCTTGCCTGGTGGGTCCGCCGTATATTTTTTTTAGTAGCTCACATGAAGACCAGTGACCTCTAGCTAGCAAGTCTATGTAAGTTCTTGTTGTAGTTTCTTCAATCTTCACATTCACAAGTGAAAAATGTATCAGGAAGCCAATATGGCTGCACTTTATGAAGCCTCAAGGAATGGGTGTATAAGCACCTTAACCACACTGATCCAAATGGATGCACGCATCCTTGATAGAGTTTCACTCGCATCTTTTAGTGAGACCCCCTTACACTTATCTACTTTGCATGGCCACCTTGAATTTAGTAAAATTCTTGTCAGCAAGAAGCCTAAATTTGCAGAAGAGGTAGACCCGTCGGGACAAACCCCTCTTCACTTGGCGTCTGCTGAGGGCCACACTGAGATAGTACAAGCATTGTTGCAAACAA